>NW_006159588.1:1273802-1276444 GCF_000334495.1 Tupaia belangeri chinensis
AGAGTTCATGTTTCTGTTCCATTGTTTGCTTTGGATCTGAGAGGCTAGTCTCTAGAATCCAAACTGCATCTTGGGGCCCTTGTGGGGACCAGCAGGCAATAATGGGAGTCACTAATCTCTAGGGACAGTGCCTTTAGCAATTGATCTAACATAGGCCTCCAATTGTGGCTGATGGAAGTTCATCTTCCTGGTTTTCCATGTTAGGGGCCAGCTCAGTGCTAGGGTTTCTACTAGGCTGTGGGGTTTGAGTTCTTAGGAGTTTGGAGTAAGAGCCAGGAACATGGAAAATTATCTACTGGTCCCAGGAGAATACAAGAAAAGGGTGCATAGTGATTCTGACTGGCCAAGGAAGTAAAGTAGGTGGGTATTGGCCCAATCTTAGAGTATTCCTGGTTTTATTATTTATTTGTTTGTTTGTTTGTTTTTGAGATATTTTTTTCTATAGGGCATGTGTGTTTGCTGGAGAGACAGAAAGTGAGAAATCAACCCCTCCCCCGGGGGGGGGGGGTGATGGCCATACTTCAATCCTTTCTCCTCCATTCTGCTCTCAGAATTTTGGGCATGCACTCAGGCACATGTGCCTGGTGTGAGTTTTAAGCTGCCAGGTCCTGGACTTGAACTGTGGTCGACTACATGGGAGCCCAGTGATGTAACCATTATGCCATCTGCTGGTCCCTATTCCTGGTTTTATTAAAGCTGAAAGACTATGGGCAATTTGGCTGCATTGATTTTTACAATGAAGAATTTTGAAACTCTTTTACTTCTCTTTCAAAAGAAAGAAGAGAAGGAATATTTTCTTTCTCCTTTCCTTGCTTATCTATCCCGATTCCATGAGCGTGTCTTCCCAGACCTTCATCATGGTTGGAGGACAAACATTTATTTTTAAAGATTTTTGAAAAACAGGTCTTTAATTAATTCAATAAATTATTGAACCCAGGCCACAAACAAGGCTCTGTGTGCCAAGAGACTGCAATAAACCAGACAGATACAAGCCCTATTTCAACATGGATTTGTTCATGGTTTTCTCATGGTTTTGCATTCCTAACTTTCTAAGGAAGAATTCTTCTAGAACAGTTGCTCTCAAGATCTCAAAGTCTCAGCATATTCATAGATAAGGAAGGAAACTTTGGAACTCCAGTTATCCCCGGTGTGGAAGCTAGATGAACTCTTCTGTTGTTCCATCATGGCCTCCATGAACTTAGGTTGGCATGCTGGAAGAAGGCCTGTCACTAGCTACTGACAAATGGCTTGACAAATCCAGCTTCTACCTACTCTGTGATGTTTCCCACCCGTCATTGGTTCCCAGATCCCCAGTCTGAAACCAGGAACTAGCTGTGAATGTCCAAAAGTTGGAGACAAAACCCTGGCCTATGTCAAAGGAAAAGAGTGAGAGCCTGGATAGACTTCTTCCGCGATCCTTTCTGGCTTCTGCTCCCTCTCTTTGTGTTTTCCAGTCCTCCCTTCTCTCTGCATCCACTGTGTATGAGGTTTCTCCTGGCACCATTGTACAGACCACTATCATGGACATGTCCTGTGAGACCATTGCATTCTGAAGGATGGGGAAAAGGTGAAGGCTGCACTGAGGAGGGGGAGGAGAAGGGAGAGACAGGGAGGACCACCCAGCTACTGAGCTCATGGAATTACACAACTCAAAAGTCTGGAAATGCTGGCATTTTCTGGATCAAAGATTTTAATTAAAGCAGACTTTTTTCGTTAGAGAAGAAAATGACTTATTATTCAAATAATCAGGGAAGATTTTTCCACATCAGTGAATGTCTGAGGCAGCTGCTCCCACACAATAGTCTCTAATGGAATCCAGTAAAATATATCCATCTTTTTTTCAAAAAGAGTGTGGGGAAATCATATGCTGCAGAACTGCCTGGGTTCCTGATGGTTCTCTTCTTTCGAGCTGCTTTCAAACTGCTTTTTGAAGTTATTTTCACATTTGCTCTTAGGTTAAATTTCAGAAGTTCCTTAAATGGAATATCGAAGTTCTTGATTTTACCAGTTTAATCTGGGAAAATACAATTTTGTTTAATACACACTTACATAGTGATTACCATGTGCCAAGTGTTCCTAAACACTTCACACAGTACTTAATATCTCAGTTTGCTAGCCAAATATTAATTCAAGTTAACTGGTCAGAGTCTGTACAGAATACTTTTCTCTTCCTAACTGCCAGAAGCAAAGTAGTAGCCTTTGATTATTAGATTTTACCAGTGGTAATACTTCAGTTTCCCTCACACCTTAATTCTTCACCCATTCAGCAAGTCTTTGGGGATGACAGGTTCTATGAAAAGCAGCTGGGGAGTTAGGAAAACATAACATCCACTTACATGGACCAAGATGCATGAAAGGTGGATAAATGAGAGCATCAAATTTAGGATCTGTTACTGCCATGTGTCTCCTAACACTGCACTTTTAATGTGAGGGGTAAACTAACCTTATAAAAAAAGAATTAAAGCCTGGGACCAGCAGTTGGAGTAATGGCTATGTTGCTGGACTCCTATTATAGTCTACTGCGGTTTGAGTCCTGGACCTGGTGGCTTAAACTCACACCGGGAGCATATGCGTGCATGCCCAAGATCCTGAGAGGAGAATGGAGAAGGGATTGTGGCATGGTCATCCCCCTGGGGGGGGGG
>NW_006159588.1:1276509-1279346 GCF_000334495.1 Tupaia belangeri chinensis
CTATAACAAAAAAAAAAAAAAAAAAAAAAAAAAAAAAAAAAATTAAAGCTTCTTAAATTTACATAGAAAACCAGAAATTTCTAATAGCAACATCTAATTTATTTTTCTCTTTTCTTTATTTCTTTCCTTCTTTCTTTCTTTTTTTTAAAATAGATTTTTACCCTAAGGTGGGTACACTCACCAGAGACAGAGAGACAGAAAGCAAGAAATCATCCCCCCACCCCCCCCCGCCAGGAGGATGGCTATGCCTCAATCCCTTCTCTTCCATTCTTCTCTTGGGATTTTAGGCATGCATGCATACATGCCCTGTTTGTTTTAAGGTGCTGTGTCTGGGACCCAAACTGTAGTCGACTACGTGGAGGTCCAGTGGCATAACTATTATGTCATCTGCTTGTCCCACAAAATATAAATTAATCATTGACAAAACCCACTTTTCTCTTTCTCTTACCTTTTTTTTGGGGGGGGGTGTAGAGATATTTTTTTGCTATAGGCCGCATGAGCTTGCCTGATTGACAGAGACAGAAAGTGAGAAGTCACCCCCACCCCCTGGAGCGGGGGGCAGTTCCATGCCGCAATCTCTCCTCTTCCATTCTCCTTTCTTGACTTGGGGCATGCTTCACTTGTACCTGGCATGAGATTCAAGCTGCCAAGTCCAGGACTCAAACTGCAGTCGTTAGTTTCCTATGACTGCTGTAACAAATAACAACAGAGTAGCTTATAGAACACACATCTATTTTCTTACAGTTATGGAGGTCAAAATTCTGAAATTGATTTCTCTAGGCTAAAGTCAAGGCATTCACAGGGTTGGCTTCTTCTGGATGACTTGGAGAGAGAATTGCTTTCCTGTATTTCCTGGTTTCTGGAGGCTGCCTACATTCCTGGGCTTGTGGGTCCATACTGCCATCATTCTAGCCTCTTGGTTAAGTTAGAACATCTGCTTCCTCTCTGGTCAAATCTTCCTTTCCCCCTTTGGTAAGTATACTTCTGAATACATTTAGGTCTTACTGGAAAATCCAGAATAATCTTCACATCTCAAGATCCTTCCTTAACTTAATCACATCTGAAAGTCCCTTTTGCCTTGTTAGGAAACACTTACAGATTCCACAGATTAGGACACAGATATCTTTGGGAGCCCGTTATTCAGCATTCTACAGGAAATGGTTGACATTTTAAGCTTGAATGTTTATGTTTCAGCAGACCTTCTCTGGTATGAATTCTTAATTTTAGCTTCTCACTGACACAGTCCTCCTTGATGTCCATAGGAGATTGGTTTCGGGACCCCTCGTGGATACCAAAATTCTAGGATGTTCAAGTCTTTGACAAAAAATAGTGTAGTAATTTTGGGGAAAAAATTAAGGTAGAATGTGAATTTGCTGTGCCAAGTACTACACTGAGTCCATACAAATGAAGTGACCTGTAGACATTATATCAAAGTACTGTAAGTAATCTAGAGATGATTTCAAGTACATAGGAGGGTATGTGTAGATTATATGGAATTACTACACTATTCTGTAAGTATCTCACTATACTGTAAGTATCTCTAGATTACTTACAGTACTTTGATATAATGTCTACAGGTCACTTCATTTGTATGGACTCAGTGTAGTACTTGGCACAGCAAATTCACATTCTACCTTAATTTCTTCCCCCCAGAAGGTATGTGTGCTCACAAGAGAGTGGGGGAGAAAAAGAGAAAACACCCTCCAATGAGACTTGGTCACACCACAGTCCTGTCTCTTCCATTTCTCCATCCCATTGGGATTTAGGTCATGCATGTGCATGCAGCCTGCATGCTTTCTAAGCAAGGACTGGTATTTGAACTATAGGCAGGCATATGTGACCTGTCTTCCTATCAGGCTATGGGGGCCAGCCCTGAAAAAAAACCCAAAAAACTTGTTTTAAAGTTTATTTATTTTTTCTATGAGTGAGAGAGACAGAGGTGGCTCTCCTAGCCAGGTCTCAGCACTTTGTTCCACCCCTAGCCACAGCCAGCCCAAGATCCTGGTCACACATACATGCCTGACATACTCAGGGAGGTCTCCAGATATGAGCCTAGAACCTTTCCATTTGAGTCAGCCTCCAACATCTTATTCCTGAGCCACCATCCAGCTCCAAGTTTTGCATTTTGGAAATTTCTGGGTTTAAAATAAAATATTTTCAATGTGTGGTTGGTTTAAGGGCTGACTATTTTATATTCATTTCCCCTTCCTTTTCCATTATTCTGCCCTGAAGGGATATTTCATTCAGTGATCTTTGTGTAGAATAAAATTACTTTGTAAGATAGGACAGTGACTCCAGCTTTGTTCCTAAGAAATAAAAGACAAATTTATACTATAAGAAGGAAGCATTTAAACAAGGAAAAGGATTTGAGGGCAACCTCTTATAATCAGCATGAGACCCCTCGTCACTCCGAAGGGGCACAGACCTTCTGATAGCAAAAGATCTGACAAAGTAACTCTGTTTGCCTTTAAAGTTCTGGTTTTTCGTTCACATATTTTTTTCTTAAGTAGATTCCTCACTGTTTTTGAGAAAACAGCTGGAAGCCAAGTTTTTCCTTTGTAAGGCCATCCATTTCTCTTCAAAGGGGCTGTCGTATTATTCTGGATAAAACATAGGGCTATTTAAATTTAGGGTGACTAGTGTGTCTCCACTGTATTTCCTGCTAGGGAAAAGTTGGTGATGAACTTTCCTGTTGTGGTATGTGTGTTCTTGCCTGTGTTCTGCATGACTGTTTAGAGAAAATGAAAATGATTTGAACCTGGCACTCTAACTTTGCACCTACCATCCACCTTCTATAAATATTTAACTTATTTAAGCTCTAGCTCAGATTGTAGCTC
>NW_006159588.1:1279377-1341667 GCF_000334495.1 Tupaia belangeri chinensis
TATTTCTCTTTAATTTCAATCTATACTCCCTTTCCCCAAGTACTACAGCATCTCTGGGCTCCAGACATTCACCCCCTCCCCCCTTTTTTTCCTTTTAACTTTGCTAGAGGGCACATGTGCTTTCTGGAGAAAGAGAGAAAGAAAGAGAAAACATCCCCCAGAGGAGGGATGGCCATGCCACAATCCTTTCTCAATTTCTCCTCTCAGGATTTGTGGGCATGCACACATGCATGCCCAGTATGTTTTTCAAGTCACCAGGTCCAGGACTCGAACCACACAGTTAGCCATGTGGGATCCAGTCACCCCAACCACCACACCACCAACTAGGCTCTAGACGTTCATTTCTATGTACGCTAGTATTGTCAGTGAGAGGATCAGACTATGATTCTCATGGAGAATTCAATGCAGAGTAAGCATCCAATAAATGTTGACATAATTAGTGTCATACTGGCACATATTGGCAATGGGACGCCTTAGAATTATGTCTTTATTATCTTGTTCCCTGTCCTCTATAAGCCAAGAAGAGTACTGAAGCTCTGACGTGGACATTTGAGTCCTAGGGAGCTTAACCGCCAGTTTCATCTTTCTGTAAGGTGCTTCCTCTGTATTATAACTGAGACAAGACTAGAGTGAGCAGGCGTATTTTCAGTGTGCTGGGTTAAGGGAAGATGGTATTAATATTCTGATTGTCTTTAGGGAGAAATATTTGGGGATACAAATGGAAATTCTTCTTTTGGACATTGTTTTGCAGTAACAGAAATAATGAAATTGTAGCAGTTTTTTAAGACACTAGTGGTCAGCTTAAATAAAAGCATGTGTTGCCTATTTAATTTGTACTGCAAGCATATGATGGGACTTTTTTGGCATTATTAATAGCCTTGTGATGATTTTTTTTTCTCCTTCTTTGCTTCCTTTCTTTATATTCCCAAGGTGTGCCTAATTCCAAAATCAGCACATGGGACCAATCCAGCAAGTGCCCACATGGCAGGCATGAAGATTCAGCCTGTGGAGGTGGATAAATACGGGAATATTGATGCAGTTCACCTCAAGGCCATGGTACTCGTCTGCCCCTAACAGATGGGAGAGGTCTGCTTGGGAAGAGGCGGTGGGGGTCTGGAGAGGATTATGCACACGTTATCTTTTGCATTTTGATGAAAGAACTACAGTTTCTTCTCTGAATAAGTCTGGGGGGAAATGGAATAGAATTAGAAAACCTAACAATCACTATAAGAAAAATAAACAAACAGAAGTTGTATTTTTGGTCCACAATAAAGCTGACCGTAGTCTACTCTTCTCTTTACCAATGGGGAGAAAGTCTGTTAAACTGAAATCCCTGTCTTCTAATTAGTGCCTGTGTAAGAAACGGAATGGATTATTCATGGCAGTACTAAGGATACTTGCGGGACATGCCTGCCTCTTTATGCCCAAACTTCCCTCTCCTTTTCATTCCCCCATTGATAATCAAACTAGCAGTCACACGTATACTCTTTGTGGTGGGAATTCAAACCCAAGTGTAGATTTTGCAAGCGTCTGTGACTGTCCCAGCCATAACACGCTTATTCCAGGCAGCATTCTACCCTGTTTCTATCCTCCAACACCAGCCCCCACTCCCAACCTCCCAACCTCCAAGAAGAGGTTGCTTAGCAACCGTATCTGCTTTCTACCAGTGGACGGGAGGCTGCAGCTGAAGAGGGAAGGAAATCAGTGGAATAGCAATGTGATTTAGTCAGGGTTATTAGGCATGGAGGATGAGAACTTCGTGTAACTGCCTTCGCAGGGAAGCTGAAAATGCACAACACCACTCATCTCTTCCATCCACTCCACCCTTCCATTGCCCCACAGTTTTTTTTCTGACAACAGTTGTAATTAATATGTGTCTCTAATACAGAATGTGATCCCCCCACCACCCCAGGCCCTGTTTCCACACACGCAAACTCTGACTGTCTGGCCAGAAAAAAAAAAAGAAAAGGAAAGAAACAAGATAAAGTCAGGAACATACCTTTTATGTACACTTGCCTTCTGTATAAAAACAAAACAAACAAAAAATGAGAGAGATCTTTATCAAAGCAGAACACTCCCAGAGGGAATTCTAATTTCAACAGAATAGGAGGGAGAAAGGGGAGGAGTGGGTATGGCAAGATGAGTGAGAGAGATTAATTGTGAAAACAGATGTGTCTAGAACCAAAAAGGTCTGAAATAATTTTTTTTTTTTGGAGAGGTTTTTGCTTATAGTGCGTGTGCACTTGCCAGAAAGACAGAGAGACAGAGAGACAGAAAGCAAGAAATCACCCCTCAGGAAGATGGCCACACTGCAGCCCTTTCTCCTCATTCTCCTCTCAGGATCTTGGGCACACATGCACACATGCCCAATGTGAGTTTAAGCCACCGGGTCCAGGACTTGATCCGTGGTCAACCACATGGGAGTCCAGTGACGTCGCCATTACACCAACTGCTGGTCCCCTGAAATAATTTTGAGATGACCAAAACCAAAGAGATACCACCATCTTAGAGAGTTGGGACTCACAATATCCAAAAATTTCCTTAACAGTCTTCTTGGTCTTAGCTATAGAGTCCTAGTCTGCAGAGATCGTGTATGTCTTTGAAATGATTTATGAAGAGAGTAATACTGTGAATTTTTTTTTTTAATTTTTGCTATAGGGCGTATGAACTGTCCATTGTGGGGATGAGAAAACACCCTCCAGGAGTGGGACAGTTATGGTGCAATCCCTTCTCCATCTCCTCTTAGACTTTTGGCATGCACACACCTGGAACAGCATTTTTTTAGCTGCTGGGCCTGGGACTAAGCTGCGCAGTAGGACTAGCTGCCTTAACTGTACCATGGGCTGTCCCTGACTGTGACTTTTTTTTTTTTTAAGTTTTGCCATAGGGCATGTTTGCTTGCTAGAAAGGGACAGAGAGAGAGAGATAGAAGATGAGAAATCACCTCCCAGGGAATATGGCCACACCACAATTTCTTCTCCACGATCCTCTTGGTATTTTGGATATACATGCACATGCATCCAGTGTTTTTTTTTTTTTTGTTTTTGGTTTTTTAGAGATTTTTTTCCTTTTAGAGAGGGAGAAAAACAGAGACAATGAGAGGGAAAGTGAGAAATCACCCTCCCAGGGGGAATGGCTATGCTCTTCCATTCTTCTCCTGGATTCTTGGGCACACATGCACACGTGCTCAGTGTGAGTTTCAAGCTACCAGGTCTGGGACTCAAACCGTGAACTGCCAGTCCCTGGTGTGTTTTTCAAGCTTCTGGATAGTGCGTGTGCACTTGCCAGAAAGACAGAGAGACAGAGAGACAGAAAGCAAGAAATCACCCCTCAGGAAGATGGCCACACTGCAGCCCTTTCTCCTCATTCTCCTCTCAGGATCTTGGGCACACATGCACACATGCCCAATGTGAGTTTAAGCCACCGGGTCCAGGACTTGATCCGTGGTCAACCACATGGGAGTCCAGTGACGTCGCCATTACACCAACTGCTGGTCCCCTGAAATAATTTTGAGATGACCAAAACCAAAGAGATACCACCATCTTAGAGAGTTGGGACTCACAATATCCAAAAATTTCCTTAACAGTCTTCTTGGTCTTAGCTATAGAGTCCTAGTCTGCAGAGATCGTGTATGTCTTTGAAATGATTTATGAAGAGAGTAATACTGTGAATTTTTTTTTTTAATTTTTGCTATAGGGCGTATGAACTGTCCATTGTGGGGATGAGAAAACACCCTCCAGGAGTGGGACAGTTATGGTGCAGTCCCTTCTCCATCTCCTCTTAGACTTTTGGCATGCACACACCTGGAACAGCATTTTTTTAGCTGCTGGGCCTGGGACTAAGCTGCGCAGTAGGACTAGCTGCCTTAACTGTACCATGGGCTGTCCCTGACTGTGACTTTTTTTTTTTTTAAGTTTTGCCATAGGGCATGTTTGCTTGCTAGAAAGGGACAGAGAGAGAGAGATAGAAGATGAGAAATCACCTCCCAGGGAATATGGCCACACCACAATTTCTTCTCCACGATCCTCTTGGTATTTTGGATATACATGCACATGCATCCAGTGTTTTTTTTTTGTTTGTTTTTGGTTTTTTAGAGATTTTTTTCCTTTTAGAGAGGGAGAAAAACAGAGACAATGAGAGGGAAAGTGAGAAATCACCCTCCCAGGGGGAATGGCTATGCTCTTCCATTCTTCTCCTGGATTCTTGGGCACACATGCACACGTGCTCAGTGTGAGTTTCAAGCTACCAGGTCTGGGACTCAAACCGTGAACTGCCAGTCCCTGGTGTGTTTTTCAAGCTTCTGGGTCTGGGACTTGAACTTCATGGTAGGTCATGTGGGATCCAGCTGCCTCAACCACCATGCCACAGGCTGGCCTTGACTGTAACTTTCTGATTGCTGTCATCATACTTTGAGACAGTTCTAGGAATGCAAAAACTTAAGACTTCATTTTTCTTATTCCTTGAACATAAAGTAGGCATTTGGCCCAAAAAGATACACTTCCTTCCTTTGTTTTTCTCTGCTTTCTTCTCTCCTACAGGTGGATAAACACAAGGAGAACCTGGCAGCAATTATGATTACGTACCCATCCACCAATGGAGTGTTTGAAGAGAACATCAGTGATGTGTGTGACTTGATCCATCAGCATGGAGGACAAGTCTACCTAGATGGGGCAAATATGAATGCCCAGGTGGGGACCTTGATTCGGGCTCCCTTAGTTCCCTTAAGAAAATGGATAAGTTAAAAATATATATATTTTCTGCTGACTTCTTGAAAGTCATCCTAAAACAACACCGTATTGAAAACTGAGGCTGATGTTATTGCCAGCTTCTGACTAAGTGCTCCAGGTTCAAAAGATTATAGATCCCAGAGGAAGTGATGGGAGATGCTGAGGAGGAGGTAAACAAACAAACAAACAAAACACTTGCAAGGAGGCAGGGAGCTGAATATCCATAGGTTTTAAGGGGTAGGGTGACAGCATTTTCTGGGGATGCTACTAGCCAAGAAAGTCATCCAACTTAGACCCATGTTCTGGACACTGGTGGGTGCTGATCTCCCATGGACAAGCCACTTTACCTGACTTCAGCTTCATCAGTTGTACAACAGGAGTCCAAAGAGCTGAGCAGACTCCTCAGGGGTGGAGTGTCCATGTAATGGGAAACTGAAGACAGGCTCTTGGGAACTGAAAGAGAAGAGTGTCATGATCTCATAGACTTCTCAACTTCATGGGTTTTTTCCTTTTTTCCTTCTATTATTGATCTATATATTCATTTTAATATTTCAAACTCTTTCTTCTTTTCTCAGCTCTACCTAATTTCTTTTATAAGTGTAGTCCAGGAATTTTCTATTCCTTCAATAGCATAAACAAATTCTGTATCCTTGGCTAAGTCAACATCTTCGTTATTGCCAAAGTGGCAAGGAAGCCAGTTGAGTGAGGCGACTGGTATCTGGATCATCAGGAAAACTGTAGCCTTGTTCCCTCTCCCCGGTTCTGCTTCCTCTCCAGTGGCCTACAAACCCTTCCCATTAATGTGACTGAAGGGACTATCAGTATGCCCAAAGTACTACTTCTTAGGTAAAAGTTGCCTACGTTAATGGTGCTGTCCTTTCTTGTGTTAGGGGCACTTCCTCTCCCCCTTCTTAAGGTGGATAAGTAGGAATAGTTCATGTATTCTAGTCTGTGTGTTACTTTATTTTTTTCATGAGAGAGTACATGTGTGCATATGTGAAAGTGAGAGAGAGAGAAAAGCACCCTCCATAGGGTCTAGTCACTCTCTGATCCCTTTCTTCCAGTTTACCAGCCCATTAGATCTTGGGCATTTACACATGTGCCTAGACTGTTTCAGGCTGCCTGGGCTGGGGATTCAAACCATGGTTGCCATGTAGGATCCGGTTTTTCTTTTTCTCTCTTCCTTTCTTTTATTATTTATTTATTTATTTTTCGGTTAGGTTTTTGCTATAGGGCATGTGCGCTTGCCAGAAAGACAGAGAGAGACAGAGAGGCAGAAAGTGAGAAATCTCCCCCCATAGGGGATGGCCACACCATAATCCCTTCTCCTCCATTCTCCGCTCAGGATATTGGGCACACATGCACACATGCCCGGCGTGAGTCCAAGCCACCAGATCTGGGACTCGAACCATGGTCAACTACATGGAGGAATCCAGCAATATAGCCATTATGCCAACTGCTGGTCCTCCAGTTTTTCTTGAGCAGCACAATATGTGACATGAAGCCAGCTCCCAATTAAAAAACTTAAAATTTTTAAAATCTAAATTGGACTAAATGGTCATTTGCTCTTTCCATAGACACTACAAACCACTCTGCCCTCAGGATGCAAGGTTTCCACTGCAGAACTGGGCCAGTGTGAACATTTCTGTAAACACCATGGACATGGCTCTGCATGCCTTTCTTCTAAGGAAAGACGGTGGCACCAAATAGCCCTGGCCTTTGCTCCAGACACCCTTCAAAGCTCTTGACATTGACTTTTGACTCTTTCCTTCTGTGGTAGGTGGGAATCTGTCGTCCTGGAGACTTTGGGTCTGATGTTTCGCATCTAAATCTTCACAAGACTTTCTGCATTCCCCACGGAGGAGGAGGCCCTGGCATGGGGCCCATCGGAGTGTGAGTTCTGGGCTGCTAGCTTCAGGATAACTTTGGAGACAGAAAGAAGGAATGGCCCCAACTCACTGTTCTTGTCCAGGATACCTTCTACATGTAGTGCACTTGTAGGGGCTGGGTGAGGAACAGTGGGAAAAGGGCTTTTAGTGTACATCCGAAAAAAGCATAGATTTTATTAACCACAGTGTTTGATGGGTCTTGCTGAATTCCCAGCTGTGCATAGACAAAGTAGTTTTATTAACAGAGTAATAAGTAGGGAGCTGTACTTGGCAATTATGAATCCAAACTGGAACATCAGGGCCAAGAATCATCTTTTAGACTAACTTTGATTTTCAAGGAGTTTTTTTTCCTTCCTCTCTCTTAACTCATCTAATGGAAAGTTATATTGAACGTAAATCAGATGTGAAGTAAAGAAGACAAACATTACAAGAAATAATTGAATGAAGTGAGGATAAGGAATACTTCTTAGCAGTTGATACTGTTTTACACTGAAATTGAATCACCTGGTGAAAGTGAGAGCAGCTGTTTCTAGAATTGCTTCCAAAAGTGGGTCAAGGGGCCCAGCTCTCAGACTGACCAGGAGCTTGGCTCCTTTCTTGTTTTCTGCTTTTCTTTTCTTGTTTTAAAATTTTTTGTCAAAGTGGTAGCCAGAGAGAGAGAGGGGGAGAGAGAGAAAGTACCCCCGATGGGGTGTGGTCACACTTCAATCCTTTCTCCTCCGTTTGTCCATCCTGTTCGGGATTGGGGTACATCCACACACTCAGTATGTTTCTCAAGCAGCTGGAGCTGGGAATAGAACTGCACAGTTGGCCATGTGGGAACGGGCTCCCTTAACCACAAGGCTCTGGTTTTCTTTTTGATTTTTATTTATAGTAAATAGGTGAGCCCCAGTGCCTCAGTGTGGGGCAGCCCCTGGACATCATCTCTTCTGCACTGTTCTAGATCCTGTAAAACCTTGGGAAAGTGTGTGGGGCTGAGGGAGAAGGGCTGGGATAGCCCATGGGGAGCAGCTTGCTTCACATAGCATCCCATGGCTGCTAGCCTCTGCCAAACTCACCAGCACAGCTCTTGGGTAAGCTCTTGGGCTGCTGATGGCTGTCCGACTCTTCCTCCAGGAAGGAAGGACATCTTCCTGAGCATCTGCCTCTTAGCAAGTATAAAGTCCTTCCACTGTCCGAGTCCCTGTAAGAACAGAGCTTTCAGAGAGGGCCCAGAACTTGTCTGGACTGGATCTTTTTCTTATATTCTGAATTTGTACTTAAAAACAATACAGGAAAAAGCATCTTGCTCCCTTTCTGCCAAATCATCCCATGATTTCAATGAAGCCAAATGAGGATGCCTGCCCTGTGGGTACCATCAGCGCTGCCCCATGGGGTTCCAGCTCCATCCTGCCCATTTCATGGGCATATATCAAGGTGAGACCTGACACATGGGTAGGTGGGCAAGGGATGTGATGTTTACATGTGTGTGGTGTGAGGGTTGAGACTGTACTCTTCCCTTTTGGCTTAAAAAGAGAACAATCCACAGTCTGAGATGTGGTTTAACGAGTGTTACTGGTGACTTGGGTAGAAGAAGCCTTCCTAAAGAGATTAGCTAAAATTCATTTCATCTCTTCTTCATTACATGATTTCCTTTGGGTTCTTACAGTGGGTTTGACATCAGAGAAGCAGACATGCCAGATATATTTTTCCAGACTCAGTTAAGTTCTATGAGTCATATGGGTGTTCTGGCCACGTCATGTGGTTTCCTGTAGGATTTATACAGCCCCTTGCAAGTGAGAAGTTGCACACATATTATTACACTTGGTTAACATCCTAGGACAAAGTTTAGGAATACATCTCGTTTCACTCCATTTTTCACCAAGGCCAAGAGAATACGATGAAAAGTAGTGGAGATTTGTTCAAGTGATGGTTTCTTTTCTTTTCTTTCTTTCTTTCTTTCTTTCTTTTTTTTTTTTTGAGAGGTTTTCGCTATAGGGTGCGTGCACTCGCCAGACAGAGAGACAGAAAGTGAGAAATCACCCCCAGAGGGGATGGTCACTTCCCGCAATCCCTTCTCCTCCATTCTCCTCCCGGGATCTTGGGTACGCACGCACACGCGCCCGGCATGAGTTTTAAGCCACTGGGTCCGGGACGTGAACCGCGGTCAACTATGTGGGAGTCCAGCGACATAGCCATTACGCTAACTGCTGGTTCCCAAGTGATGGTTTCTGAAAGCTCTTTGCACTTTAGGGAGCTATGTTCTGGGGTGGGGGTGGGGAGGTTGGGGTAGACTTTGTCAGAGAATATGCTCCCTTTAATGTCGTGCTCCAAACCCTCTAGGGCTGGAATTTATTTTATGCAGCTCTTGTTCAGACTGGCCTACCTACCCTTCTGACTGACAAGACCGTGGAAAGGAACACTTGTTCAGCTGCTAATTAGAGTGGTCCTTCCAAACCAGTGCCCCTCATTAAAGGATGACTCCTGTAAAACAAAACCCCAAGACTCGATATGCAAATCCTGCTGATGACTCTCTGGGGCCAGCTGTTATTTTTGAATGGTGTGGTTTTTATGATTCTTTGTGAAAAGTTTCTTAGGAACTGGACCAATTCTGTACCACAGGGACTTAAATTTGCTTTACTTTTTAAAGAATTTTCCAGAGGGTGCATGCACTCACTGGAGAAAAGAGAGAGAGAGAGAGAGAGTGAGTGAGTGAGTCAGAAAGCAACCCCCAGGAGAGGATGGTCACATTGTATCCCTTCTCCTCCATTTTTCTCTTCTTTGGGAATTTTGGGAACTTATGCCTATGCCAGGCATGTTTTTTTTAGCCACCATATCAAGAACTCAAACAGTTTAGTGTAAGCTTTGTGGGATCCAGCTGCCTTAACTCCCAGGCCACCAGCTGGCCTTAAAACCTGCCTTTAAGAATGATAATTCAAGTAATAATAATAATAATAATAATAATACTCAAGCTGTTTTGCAAATGGGAAAAAAAAAAACTCAGAATAAAGGACTATTTTTTTAAAAAAATATATCCAATTCTGTTTCCCTTTTGATCCTTGGGTTCTATAAATTTGGGTTATTTGTGTGGACATATTTGGGTTGGAGATAATTTCTGACATACAGAAAATAAATGCCCCAAACTGGCTTGGCCATATGCCTGGAACCCTCAGTTTAAAGAATAAATAAAGAGGGTTTGAGCTACCCCTCTGACCTTGAGCTTCTCTTATTCCTGGCTGATACTTATCCCCCTGGAGCATAGCACTAGCTTCTCCTCTCCCTGCTACAGTCCATCTGGGACACTCCTACAGGGCAGCTAGGCTCACCCCAAGGGCTCTCCGACCTCTCTGGGCTTCCTATTGCCTTTACTGCTGGTTCTCACGAGCTCACACATAATTTTTAGGGGAGTATCCCCAAAATGCCTATGCTTAGACCCCCCATTCCAGCAGAAATCATATTTGGCTTATGTAGGATTGGGCTTAAGCTGTCAGCATTTTTAAAAAGATACTCAGTGACTCTGATCCATAGACTGAGAGCCAGTGGCTGGCTGAACCAAAGTCTGAGTCCTTCCTAGTGAAGGTTGGCAGGTTAGACAATGTAGTCACATCCACCTTGCCCTACAGTGACCCCCCAGGTGACAGTCATGTGTCATGTGTCTTCCTTCTCCAGACCCATTGTTTTTGCCACTATTCTCACTTGGAGTGTGTTCCCTCTTCTCTTTGCCTCTCCAGTTTTTTTTTTTTTTGCCAGAGGACATTTGCACTCACCAGAGAGAGAAAGAGAGAGAGAGAGAAAGAAGAGAGAAAAATCACTCCCAAATGGGTTATGAATATTACGTAATCCTTTTTGCTTCCATTTCTCCATTTGTCAGCATTTTGGGCAGGCAGCCACACAGATACCTGGCATATTTTTATTTATTTCTTTCACTTTTTTAAAGGTTTTTGCCATAGGGCGCTTGCACTCACTGGAGACAGAGGAAAAGTGAGAAATCAACTGTCCCATCCCCCTCACTGGAGTGGGAGATGGCCATGTGCAGTCTTTTCACCTCCATTCTCCTCTCAGCATTTTTGGTGTGCACATACACACCCAGTGTGATTTTTTTTTTTTTAAGCTGCCGGGTCTGGGGCTTGAACTATAGTCATGCAGTGCCTTAACTACCATGCCACCTGCTGGCCCCGTGTTTTAATTTTAATTTTCTTCCTTTCTTTTCTTTTCGTATTTTTTTTTCTTCTTTGGCTGTAGGGCATGTGTACTTACCAGAGAGAGAGAAAAAGTGAGAAATCACTCCCCTAGGGCCATGCTGTAATCCCTTCTCCTCTAATATCCTCTCAGTATTTTGGGTGCACATGAACAGGTGCTCAGTGTAATTTTTTTTTTTTTTGAGAGATTTTCACTGTAGGGCGCGTGCGCTCGCCAGACAGATAGAGAGAGACATGGAGACAGAAAGCGAGAAATCACCCCCCGGGGGGGATGGTCACACCGCAATCCCTTCTCCTCCATTCTCCTCTCGGGATCTTGGGCACGCACGCACACGTGCCCGGCGTGAGTTTTAAGCCACCGGGTCCGGGACACGAACCGCGGTCAACTACGTGGGAGTCCAGCGACATAGCCATTACGCCAACTGCTGGTTCCCGTCAGTGTAATTTTTCAAGGCATAGAGTATGGTGCTTGAACTGTAGTCAACCATGTGGGATCCAACGCCTTAACTTTGATGCCACCTACTAGCTCAGTACCTAGCCATGGTTTTCACACCTCCACAACCAGGATTCAAACCACGGTTGGTCATATGGGACCTGGCTCTCTGTGCACAGTGCTTCACAGTGCTTATGAGGCCACCCCAAATTCTATCTGTGTTTAAGTTTCCAGTCAAGTTCTAACTCTTACTCTAGGAACCTTGCTTTGACCAGCCTGGGAATATGTGTTATCTCCTTTGGGATTTGTTATTGCTGTTGTTTTATTTGGTGCTTTCTTGCTTGTTTTACGTTCATTATCTGTTTAATATATATCAAACTTCTATTGTACATAAGTGCTCTCGGGATAAAGTAGTCAATAAGAATTGGTACATCTTGATTTTAAGGGTTTTTTTTTTTCTGTTTTTGATGTTTACACCTTAAGACCACAGGGACTAATGAACCACCAGAAGAGTAAGGTTGAAACTGGAGTGGTTTAAACATAAATATTCTTGACTATGGACAATGGGGAGACAAACTATACAAAACTGATTTAGTGTGGTTTTTGGCAAAAATCTCATGGGAACCTTGGCGATTATCAAGACATCTCCAGCTCAGAGTAAACAGACATACAAGCAAACAGAAAACACCCACAACAGATGTAACTTGAGAACAATTCTTTCTCATCTTCATGTTATTTAATTTCATCATTAAAAAAATTTTTGTTACAGAGTATGTGCCCTCACTGGAGAGAGACAGAGAGAGAGAGAGAGAAAGTGAGAAATCACTCTCAATGGGGGATGGCCACCCCACACTCCCTCCTTCTCCATTCTCCTCTCGGGATTTGGGGAATGCATGGACACGTGCCTGGCATGTTTTTCAAGCCACCAAGTCTGGGACTTCAACCATGCAGTCAACCACGTGGGATCCAGCTGCCTTGACCACCATGCTACCTGCTGGCCTCCTTTTTCCTCTTTACATAACACACCAGTCAGCAGTCTACTTTGCCCTGTTATGGGCTTTGTTACTATAATAACAAATGTCAGGTTACTGTTCAAAGGAGAAAGCCAGAAATCATTTCAGGCTTAGAACTGACAGATGCCCTTGTTGGGATTTTCCATTTGTATCTAACCTACAGAGTTCTGGTGGGCTGACTTTCTTTGTGGGTGAGATTTAACTGTGGTGTCACTGGGTTCACCTGTTCAGTAGTTGATGGCTCTCTTTCATTCTGTTGCAGATGATGGGCAGTAAGGGCCTTAAACAGGCCACGGAAATTGCAATATTAAATGCCAATTATATGGCCAAGCGACTAGAAAAACACTACCGAATCCTTTTCAGGGGTGCAAGAGGCAAGTATCAACCGTAGTCTACCATTGCCTTGGTTTTTCTCTTAAGACAAACCAAGTTTGACTTAGATGCCATTTTCTTTTTCTTATTGCCAGAGGGTGTGTGTGTGTGTGTGTGTGTGAAAGAGAGGGAAGGAGAGAGAAAGTGTGAGAGAAAGAGAGAGAGACAAAGTACTTCCCCAATGGGACACAGTCATGCTACAATCCCTTTTCCTCCATTCGTCATTCTGTCAGGACTTTGGGCACCTATGCATAGGCACCTCCTGTATTTCTCAAGCTGCCAGGACCAGGGTTTGAACCATGATTGGCTATGTGGGATCCAGCTGTCTTAATTTCCATACCATCCGATGGTCCAGAAGTAGTTTCCATTTTTTGTAGTTAACAGTTTAGGGGATTGCCATTCGTGAGGCTTTCCTAGTGCTTAGCCTACACAGACCAGGTCAATAAGGAGCCCTCATCACTGAAAGATGTGTGCATTAATACCACTATGATTTCCTCACAAAATGCAATGGGAGTACACCAAAAGAGGGAGGGCACAGTGGGCAGAGTCAGGATAGAATAGTTCAGAGAGCTTTCTCAGAAGAGCCATTTGAGATGACCTGGGAAGAAGAGTAGCAGATGAATCTGAGTGCACAGAGGTACAGGCGCAAACCAGATATAAAGGAGTTGTTTGGTGACTGGAATGCTGAAGCTTGGGACAGGAGGAGAGACAGCAGATGAGATTAAGTTGGACAGTCAGCATGGGACCTTCAAGGTCTTGGAAGACTCTGTAATTTACACTGGAGCCAGACAATAAAGTTTTCTGAGCAGGGGAGCAACAGGATTCATTAAGACATTGTTAAGATCATTAAGACAGTGGCAAGGAATGGGCATGTCCTTCTGAGTAAGATCAATTGTACTTAACTGATTAATTCAGTGTGAAGAGAAATTTTAGGTACAATAGAGGTACAGCATATGGAATGTGGGGAAATACCCTACAAATGATGGGAGAGAATGGGACTTAAAAAACCAGGTAGACATTTAGAGAACTAGCCATGGGCACAGAATCCAAGAGCTAAGTCTTAGAAATGATGAGGCCCAAGGAACGAGTATTGAGAAACCAGCAAACAACGATTGGGAAGGGATACAGGTGTGCCTTGTGAGCGCCAGACACTTGATGCCTGAGGCTGCTATAGAAAATCAACATTTGTCTTTTTTTTTTTTTTTTTTTTTTGGAGAGGTTTTTTGCTATAGGGCATGTGCGCTTGCCAGACAGACAGAGAGACATAGAGACAGAAAGCGAGAAATCACCCCCCAGGGGGGATGGTCACGCTGCAATCCCTTCTCCTCCATTCTCCTCTCGGGATCTTGGGCACACATGCACACGCGTCCGGCGTGAGTTTTAAGCCACCGGGTACGGGACACAACGTGGGGTCGACTACGTGGGAGTCCAGCGACATAGCCATTACGCTAACTGCTGGTTCCAGCATTTGTCTTTTTGGTACAGTGGCCTCTCTGGAAAACCCTTGCTCTTCCTCCCTGCTCTGTCTGGCTCTGCCTTCTTCCTGAAGACCCCTTTCCTGGTAGAGAGAGCCACTCCATCCTGACTCCTTCCCACCACTGAGCAATGGTTCTTCCATTTGGTATCCTCTGACTCTCTCCGTCAGACATCCAACTCCAGGAGGGTGGAAACTGTCTGCTTCATTTCTTGAGCCTCATACTTGGCCTGGCTATCCTCTGTGGCCAACAGACAGACAAATGCATGTGGCATTGTATAACAAGGAGAGACAGGCTGTAAAAAGAGTGGCTGTTTTTTATTTTAGTTTCATTTTTTTTTTCTAGTTTGATTGAGGTACAATTGACCAATCTGATTTTATCACATGAATTAAAATTTTTTTTTCTGTATGTTTTTGTGATAAGGTGCATGTGCTCACCAGAGGGGATAGAGACAGAGAGACACAGAAAGAGTGAAAGTGAGAAATCTTCCCCCCAGTGGGCATGGCCATATCACAATCACTTCTCCATTCTCCTCTCTGGATTTTGGACACACACACACACACACACACATACACACACACACACACACACTGGCATGATTTTCAAGCTGAGACTCAAACCATGATTGGCCATGTGGGAGTCCAGCGCCTTAACCACCACACCAGCTGCTGGCCCCTGGCATATGAACTTACAAAGAACCTTTGTCTTCTAGTAACTTTTGAAAACAGTTGTGTAAAATGGTGGGGCAGATGTCAGATGGAAATGGGCTGAGTGTGTGGAGATTAGGAAAAAGGAGAAACATTCATGGCTTGAGGGTATTTAGTAGAGAAGGATGGTAGGGGCCGCTTCGAGAGGATGCAGTGAGGCTTTCTTTTAAATATGAAAATAACATGATTTTAAGCTGCCAGGTAAAAGGCTGTGAAGGAGAGTGAAGCTACAATAAGAGAGAATAATAGATGAGGAACAAAGTCACCTTGGGTAAGAAAGACTGAAACTAAGATCCAGGCAAACATTTTGAGCGTCCACTTGGGGCCCAGCATGAGAGCAGAGCAGAGACCAGGACGTGTGGACAGCAGGCAGTAACCACTGTGTCTGGACTCTGAGCCCCTCTGGAGCTTTTGGTTTCCTAGGCCCAGAGGGTCTGTCTACATCTGTGATCTCTAATTTAAAGGCAGGTCTTTCCTTACAAATATGTACCCAAAGCTATGGCTCCAGAGTTTGAAAACAGAAAAGAGGTAGAAAACTAGAAGCTCTAGTTAGGAACGCTCCCTAGAACTTCTCCATTCTCCTCTCTGGATTTTGGACACACACACACACACACACACATACACACACACACACACACACTGGCATGATTTTCAAGCTGAGACTCAAACCATGATTGGCCATGTGGGAGTCCAGCGCCTTAACCACCACACCAGCTGCTGGCCCCTGGCATATGAACTTACAAAGAACCTTTGTCTTCTAGTAACTTTTGAAAACAGTTGTGTAAAATGGTGGGGCAGATGTCAGATGGAAATGGGCTGAGTGTGTGGAGATTAGGAAAAAGGAGAAACATTCATGGCTTGAGGGTATTTAGTAGAGAAGGATGGTAGGGGCCGCTTCGAGAGGATGCAGTGAGGCTTTCTTTTAAATATGAAAATAACATGATTTTAAGCTGCCAGGTAAAAGGCTGTGAAGGAGAGTGAAGCTACAATAAGAGAGAATAATAGATGAGGAACAAAGTCACCTTGGGTAAGAAAGACTGAAACTAAGATCCAGGCAAACATTTTGAGCGTCCACTTGGGGCCCAGCATGAGAGCAGAGCAGAGACCAGGACGTGTGGACAGCAGGCAGTAACCACTGTGTCTGGACTCTGAGCCCCTCTGGAGCTTTTGGTTTCCTAGGCCCAGAGGGTCTGTCTACATCTGTGATCTCTAATTTAAAGGCAGGTCTTTCCTTACAAATATGTACCCAAAGCTATGGCTCCAGAGTTTGAAAACAGAAAAGAGGTAGAAAACTAGAAGCTCTAGTTAGGAACGCTCCCTAGAGAGTAGAAAGTTGTGGGAAATATGTCTCTAAGCAACATAATGAAACACTTCTGAAGTGAGTATTAAAGAAGCTATAAGAGCTACTAATTAATTCAAATACAGCTCCTGAACGGTGAAATGTATCCTGTTTATGTACTGGCTTTAAGGAATAGCTTAAATATTTGTTTTGTCTAATTATATAAGCAAAGTCTCTGTGTGTGTGTGTGTATACATGTGCATGCACATAAATATCCCATATATCTCCTCATCATGAACATTTTGTAAAATAAAAAAGCACAAGGGAGGAAAATTAAAAGATCCATGGTTCCATTAATCAGACGTAGCCACTGTTAACAGTTTGCTGTATTCCTTCTCATCTTTCTTTTATATAATTGAGATCATTTTAAAAATTCACTTTAAACCCTGTTTTTGTTGTTGTTGTTGTTGTCGTTGTTGTTTTGTTTTGAGAAAGAGAGGGGGAGAGACAGAGAGGTAGAGATATGCATTTTTGACAGGGTCTCACTGTGTCACAACCCTCCTGCTGCAGCCTCCTGCTTAGTTCAGGCCACAGGCTTACACCACTGCGTCTGTCCTGTTTACACTGGTCTGGGAACAAAACCCAGTCCTGCTTGTGTTACTATGCTTGTCTTTATCCTGCCTTTTTTTGTTTGTTTGTTTTTGTTTTTGTTTTTTAACTTGAGCTTATATTTTGAATGTTCTTCCATACTATTAAATATTCTTTGAAAGTGGTTATGCTAATTTCATTGTGTGGCTATACTGTGATTTAACCAATCCAGCAGTGTTTTTTCCCAGTTGTTTTGCATTTATAACAAAGCTAGTGAGTACTCTTTGCTTAGATTTAAACAAACAAAACGAAACAATTTCTGATTATTTCTTTAGGTTAGAGTCATAGAAGAGAAATGATCATCTCAGAAACTGTGAATTCTTAAATTAAATTCTCGATATGCATGGCCTCAGTTTTCCCGAGGCTTAATTTCATGCTCATAGTGTATGAGCGTGACCATCGTACCTGGGTCTAGTGAGGATCAAGCCCCAGACTGAAAAGCAAAAAGTAATTTTGCCCATTTAACGAGTGAAAAATGACCTTCTTGTTTTAATTTAAAAGGCTGAAGTTTTTTTCTTTTTTTTTTTTTTTTACATTTTAAACTTCTTTGTGTTTACTGTTACTTGACAGCTTTATTGAGATAGAATTCACATACCGTACCATGCAATGTATCCATTTAAAACGCACAATTCAATCATTTTAGTATATTCCCAGAGTTGTGGTGCAGTTCAGTATTTTAAAGCAAGAATGAACATGACTTAAACTGAGTGGGAGTGGGTGGCACACCAAGAAAGGGACAGGTACCTGCACGTGCTTAGCATTTAAATGACTGCTTTAGGCAGGGACTGGCCTGGTCCTGGGAGGTTTGCAGTACAGAAAGATGGATGAGATTGCCATTTGTTTTGACATTTCCCCCCAGAATTAATGAATAGTATTTCTCATCCCATGCAGAAATAGATGGGTGATTACAGACCTTATTTCCTAATTCCAAGGTTTCTGAAATCAAAAACTGTCTCATATTTGGTCTGGTAAACACACTCATTACACAATTTGAGACTTAGTCTTTTAAGGCTTAAAAAAAAAACAAAACAAAAAAAACTGTACCTCCCAAGGGCCTAAAATAAAAATGTTTTTCATAAACACATTGTATCCTAAAATGTTTAATGGCAGTATCAGAAGGCTGTTATTCATCTTAATAGTATTTACCAGCTCTAAGTAAGACTTTGGAATTATGGATGACTATGAGGCAATCGTTTTAATGAACTTCAGATTTGTCTACTACCTATTTCTTTGAGAGATTTGAATAGTGGCTAAACTGTTGAGGCTTATGGCTTCGAGAAGTAAAGAAGTGACAGGCAAGAACTGGGAGGGGAGAACAAGGGCAGTATTTATGCTACCACCAAACAAGGAATTTAAAGTACTTTTAAAATTCACAGGTGTCTATGCTTACAGGAGGCTACGTTTCTTATTTGATCTGAATAGAGATCCTGACAGTGGGAATAGAGGACTGCTAGTACTCCAACCTTTTATTTATGTTGTAATTTCTTATATACCCATCTGTTTGTTACCATAGACAAACCCAACTTTGCCTGAAAATTCCTGTCCCTAAAGTGGTTTCCAGGTGACCTTTGATTTATGGGTAGGCGGGGCCCTCACATCCTTCCCCAGGAAGTGACCCTGTTCAGGCCAGGGGCCCTGCTTACTTGTGCTGATTCTCAAAAGAGCCAGGGGCTTTGCTTCTGTTAGTTCTGGTCCCTATTTGCACAGGCATTGTTTGTCTATGCAAGCTTTGTAGAATTACCCAGAGAGTTCCATTTATTCCTTTTTAAAAACATTTTTTTGAGTTTTTTGTTTGTTTGTTTGTTTTTTTGTTACAGGGTGTGTGCACTCACCAGAAAGACAGAGAAAGACAGAGAGACAGAAAGTGAGAAGTCAACCCCTGGGGGGATGGCCACACAGCAATCCTTTCTCCTCTATTCTCTCGGGATCTTGGGCACGCATGCACATGCGACTGATGTGAGTTTAAGCCACCGGGTCTGGGACTCGAACCACGGTTGACTACGTGGGAGTCCAGCAACATAGCCATTATGCCAACTGCTGGTCCCAGAGTTCCATTTATTCCTAAGCAGTCACTTTGAGCTTGTGTGTTAAGTAAGGTCTAGTTTCTGCTGGGGCCTGAGATTCCTATGTTGTTTTCAGCCTCAGAAGACAATCAAATCATGAGAGGAGGTGGTTTCAAATTAGAGCCAAGTCACTTGTATGTTGCTTTTCCATTATCTGCCCTTCTCGCTCCTTTGAATTGGTGTCTTTAGACTGCTGTGGTCATGGTTTGACCCAGCAGAAACATCTATTTACTGACAAACCAGCACTGATCAGTTTATACAATTGTTCCGACTCACCATATACTACAGATTCTTTTTTTTTTTTTTTTGGAGAGATTTTCACTGTAGGGCGCGTGCGCTCACCAGACAGACAGAGAGAGACATAGAGACAGAAAGCGAGAAATCACCCCCCAGGGGGGATGGTCACGCCACAATCCCTTCTCCTCCATTCTCCTCTCGGGATCTTGGGCACGCATGCACACGTGCCCGGCGTGAGTTTTAAGCCACCGGGTCCGGGACACGAACCGCGGTCGACTACGTGGGAGTCCAGCGACATAGACATTACGCTAACTGCTGGTTCCACCATATACTACAGATTCTTATACCTTTCTCCAAAACGCTGTAAAAACAAACATCTTGGGATCTGGTCTGTGACAGCCACCAAGTTTAAGTTGCATTCATTTCAGGGCTTAAGTGGGGGGAGAGAGAGAGAGAGGCAGAAATTCTACTGAAGTTTCCATTCAAATGCAATAGAGTATGGATTTAGCAAAAAACATCTGAATCTCATTTTGAAAATGGAGCCTTTCCCAAACCACTCAGCTATGGTAGGGGCTCTACAAATGAAGTCTAGGTATTAGCAATGCTGGGTCAGGCTTGGCTTGTTGAGGCCTTTCAGTTTTTACTGATTCCCTTTTCAGAAGACTCTCCTCTTTGCCCACCCGTTAAAAGTGAGTCTTCTCCCACTGACCTGCCATCTTCCCCTCCTCTGCTGTCTGTCCTACAGAGCAGGGAGCTTCCATTAGCCTTTTCTCTCCAGCCATTGTCACAGTGTTCCTGGTGGCAACCAGAGGCTCGGAGAAGAAAGGGCGAAGTCTGACCTTCGGCTCCCAAAGTGGGATGGCATAGCAGGGCACTGAAGAGTCCTGGAAATGCTTGTTGAAAAGGACTTAAGTATTCTCATGGTATTCACCTCCCACTCCTGAATATTCCATTGGTTAGTCCTTGTCTATACTTTGTTTTTATCCCCCGAGTTTATCAACCCATGAATAGAGTGGGCCAGCCAGTGGCATGGTAGTTAAAGCAGCTGAATCCCACATGGCCAAAGGAGTGGTTCAAGTCCTGGGCCTAGTGGCTTTAAAAAAATGCCACGTGCATGTCTGTGCATGCCCAAAATCCTGAGAGGAAAGGGATAAGGGATTGCTGCGTGGTCATCCTCCCTGGGGGGTGCTTTCTCACTTTCTCTCTCCTTCTCTGTCTGGTAACTGCACGTGTCCTGTGGAAAATTAAAAAACAACCAACCAACCAAAAATCTAGACATAAATAGAATTTTTTACTTTTAAATCATATGTCTTACAAAATTTTCAGTCTTAGAAACTTTTAAAAATATGCATTTTTAGTATATGTTTCAAAGACTCAAATGCTCCTACTTTTATTTTCAAACAAAAGCCAATCTTTCACATTTCTTCATTATATACAAAGCAGAGAAATCCACAGGTTACCCTCAGGGGTTATGAGTGACAGGAGCAGTTGGTTCTTCACGGGGTTGAGAAGTTATGTCTGGTCTGCGTGTCTAAAAGATTCATTGTTATTGAGAGTCACGGGAGCAGATTGAAAGAGTACATTACTGTCTCATGAACAGATACTTTTCTCAATGGAAAATCATCATTTGGTAGATCATAGAATTTGAGAAGCCCCTAGGAAGGATGTTCTATTTATCAAAATGCCGACTTACTCACTGGTTTGTTCTTGATGAGGGATGGGTGGTCAGTAACTCATGCTGGAAGAGGGCTGCCTAGGCCCAGGTGGGTAGTCTGTTTGCATTCGAGAGCATGGACTGGCCCTCAGACTTGGGCCTCATTAACTCCTTGCCACTTGTACTATATTGCTTGACAGTTCTTATTTCTAATTCTCCAGCTACAGCCTGAACCCTAAACGTCAGAAGCTTCTTTGAAGAGACATATACAATTCTATATATGTCTTATGAGGATATGTTTAATATATATTAATATATACAGAGAAGAAACAGTTATTTGATGTTGAGGGTAAAGTTGCTAAAAAGTGTCAATGGCTATTCAGCTCTAGAAATATTTTGTAGATAAGGATCAGACTGTTATGACATGTTAACTATTGCAAGTAGATTTTAGGTCCTCAGAGTAGAAATCATCTTATCCCAAGACATCTCCTGTTGAATGTTCCAACAATGCCTCTTACTCTATCAGCCACAGCCAGGCTCACGCATGCAGTAAACTGACATTCAGATATGTTGACCCGATGTGCTGAACCTATTTCTTTGCAATGAGCGTAAGTGAAGGGGCCAGCAGGTGGTGTGGTGGTTAAGGCACTGGACTCCAAGATGGCTAACCACGGATTGAGTCCTAAACGTTGCAGCTTGCTTTCTCTCTCTCTCTCTCTCTCTCTCTTTGGTAAGTGGGTGTGCCCTGTGGCAAACTAAAAAATGACACATAAAATAATTCTTTTTAAAAAAGTAAAGGAAGTCTTTATTGACAACTGTGAACTTACCAAGTGCCCATGGCTTCTGAGTCCTCATTGATACACACAAAAAGATGAATTATTGGGGACCAGCAGATGGTATAGAGGTTATGTCACTGGACTCCCAGATGGCCAACTGTGTTTTGAGTCCCAGTCTTGGTAGCTTGAAAATCATGCTGGGTACATGTGCACGCATGTCCAAAATCCTGAGAGCAGATTGTGGGAGAAGGAATTGGGAATTGTGCTGTGGCCATTTCTGCTGGAGGCTGATTTCTCACTTTCTTTCTGTCTCTCTCTGATAAGTGCACATGCCTTATGGCAAAAGTGAAATATTTATTACTCATTTGTTTGGGTATAACAAGCAGATGCTGACCTTGAGCTGAAACAATGTTTCCAAATAGGTTATGTGGCTCATGAATTTATTTTGGACACAAGACCTTTCAAAAAGTCTGCAAATATTGAGGCTGTGGACGTGGCCAAGAGGCTCCAGGATTATGGTAAGTGGCCTTAAGGTACATGGCTTTTGATATTCATGCAGCTGACCATGGTAGCTGGGGGCCACTCTTCCTCAAAGCACAAATGGAACGTGCAGACACCACTGTAAACCGATCTGTGAGTAAGTGGGGAGCCCCAGGTTCTTAGCAGCCTTCTAAATACTGGAGGAAAAAATCTAGGGGGCCAGATGGTGGTGTGGTGCGTAAGACAGTTGGATCCCACATGACTAACTGTGGTTTAAGTCCCAGACGGTGTCTTGAACAACATACTGGGCATGTATGTGTGTGCCCAAAATACAGAAAGGAAAAATGAATAAAATGAATTGCATCATGACCAATCACCTATGGGGAGTGTTTTCTCATTTTCACTGTCTTGCTGGTGAAAACATATGCCCTATAGCAAAAAAGAAGAAAAAAAAAAGATGAATAAACAGATATGTGAAAATGCAGAAAGCATCATTGCAGAATCTTGGTTTTGGGGTATGTGAGTGTTCACCTACAGTCCTTTAACATTCCTGTAGGTTGAAAATATTTATAACAAAATGTTGTGGCCAGCACTGATGGCATCGCACTAGTGCAGTGCTCTGTGATACTGAAGCCATACGGGAAGATCTTGGGTTGGCATCCCAAGATCGCCCTGTACATTCCAGCCGTGTGCAGGTATGCCTGTGATCCTGGCTAGCTGAGGCTGGGGACAGATCTATGGTGTGAAAAACCTCTGGGAGTACCTGCCTGCCTGCCTGTCACTATCATGAAAAAAAAAGTTAAATAAACCTAAAAAAGCCAAAAACATGCAGATGTGACTCTAAAACACCCTGTGTAATGATGATTCACACTATATTTGGGAACTGCACCATTCTGGGGCAAGACTGGCTGACGGGCAAATCAACCTGGGAGTTTGCCTTCATTTTTTAGAAGTTTCACAGAAAAAAAAGAGTATAACATGGGAAAAGTCTTTTTTTACTTTTGTTCGGGTAACTTTTTTTCTTTTTTTAATTTGGTTATAAGGTGTGTACACTTGCCAGAGAGAGACAGACAGGGAAAGTAAGGAGTCACCCCTTTGGGAGGATGGCCTCATGGCAGTCCCCTCTCCCCTCCTCACCTTGATATTTTGGACACACACACACACACACACACACACCAGCCCTGAGCTTCTCCTTTATGCATTTACTTAATTTTTTAAGAGAAATTTTTTGCTATAGGATACATGTGTTCACTGGAGAGACAAGAAACAGGAACCCTGATCATGACCCAGTATACTGGAAAACATACCAGGCACAAGTGTGTGCATGCCCCAAATCTCACCAGAATGGAAAAATGGAGAAGGGATTCCAATGTGACCACGCCCATTTGGGGGTGCTTTCTCCTTCTCCTTTGGTTCACTTTTTTTGCTTAAAATTTTTGAATGTTTGCCACCAAGTTTATATATTTTTGAATGGTTACATATTTATTGTACAGATACTCTAAAATTTGCTTAACCTGTCCCCTCATTGTTGGATATCAGGTTGCTTCCTAAGTTTTCCTTTTATAGATAACGCTTAGATGAATCCTCAGATATACGTATCTGCAAGGATATCTGATGATTTCCTTAGCATACATTGTAAGAGGGGATGGGGCTTTTTTCCCAAACTGGGGAGGCCAAAGTCAGCAAGGCAAGTTCTCCTGTCTCGGCCCACATGGCAGGAAGATGGGGCCCTGAGTGAGAGCAGCGGTGGATTTAGAAAGAACACACACACAGACACACAAGTAGAGAAAAGCAGAGATTGGTCAGACCAGGCGTCTCTGATGGAGACCACCATGGCACTGAGCTGTTCTAGGTTTATTCTTTCTTTTCTTTTTAATTTTTTTTTAAAGACACATTTTTGCTATAGGGCGTGTGCTCACCAGAGACAGAGACATACCCCGGGGGTGGGGGTATGGCCATGCTACAATCCCGTTTCTTTCATTCTTCTCTTGGGATCTTGGGCACATGTGCACATGTGTCCAGTGTGAGTTTAAGCCACTGGGGTCAGGACTCGAACTGTGGTTGAGTACCTAAGAGTCCAGTGATGTAACCATTACGCCATCTGCCAGACCCTATGTTTATTCTTTTATAAGGCAATGGGGGAGGGAGAAGTGGGAAGTAAAGCCAGGTGTTTTCTATTATCGACCGCAGCCGTGGAGCATGTTGCGTCTTGCAGTTCTAAACAAGCCCCTCCTGGCCTTCTCTAGCTGACACAGAGTTTCCTTTAATTTACACTGCCTTGCAGTGCAAATACAAGAAAAGCAGATTATGTCCTCGTTAGAGCTTTCACTAGCCTTGCAGTGTCAGCACAAAAACTGTATCTCTGCTTGTCTTTAAAGGTCACTATTGTGGGACCAGCAGTTAGCATAATGGCTATGTCACTGGACTCCCATGTAGTCGACCGCAGTTCAAGTCACGGACCCGGTGGCTTAAAACTCACACTGGGCGTGCATGTGTGTGTGTGCCCAAGATCCCGAGAAGAGAATGGAGGAAAAGGGATTGTGGCGTGGCCATCCCCCCTAGGGGGTGATTTCTCGCTTTCTGTCTCTGTCTCTCTGTCTGGTGAGAGCACACGCCCTATGGCAAAAAATTAAAAAATAAAGGTCACTATTGTGTTGCTCAGATCTGGCCGCTCCCTATAGTCCTGTTTCCCTTTGCAGGATTTCACGCCCCTACCATGTCCTGGCCTGTGGCGGGGACCCTCATGGTTGAGCCCACTGAGTCGGAAGACAAGGCAGAACTTGACAGATTTTGTGATGCCATGATCAGCATTCGACAGGAAATTGCCGACATCGAGGAGGGCCGCATTGACCCTAGGGTCAATCCACTCAAGGTGTGTAGGTGCTGGTACCTATTGAAAGGTCCCTTAGAGTACAAAGTGGTGTCTGGACAGTTGGCAGGTCACCCATGAACTCTCCTCTGAAAGTGATATTCTTGCCTAGAATAAGAAAATTCTTCTGAGGTGACTATTTAGAAACTTAAATAGTCTTGAGCTAAATAACAGCAGTTACTCTATCAAATATCAATATAATGCGATTGTAGGAGCCACACACTCCACAGGAATTGATTGTCTAAGGAAGGAGCAATGGCTTAAGGACCCTGTCTAGTTAGAGACTTCTTGCCATTCTAGGTCTCGCCAGTGGGATTATAGCATAAATACAACTTTCAGATTTACCTCACAGAGTCTGTATAAATAGACTCTGAAGCAGAACTACAGGATTAAATTTGGCCTGGGTGTTTTGTCATGTTTATGGCCCATGTATGAGAAAACTCCGTTAGTCATTACCCCACCTCTTCCAAAACATGTTAATTTTATATCTGGTAAGAGTCCCAAGTTTCTTGTTAGGTCCAGACGTTAGCCGAGGAATCTTGAATTGAGAATACCATGACGGCCGTAGCTATCTTTATGTCTACAAGCCAGAGAACAAGTCTGAGGTACTGGCAGAAGCTGAGGCTAGTTCCCAAGCTCCCTGGCTGACGGGAATGCAAGGGCCGGTGGCTAACGAAAAACAGGTGCCTTTGCTAAATGTGTTTCACAGGCTAATGTAATTTTTCCCCCTTTTCTTTCTGGATATTGCTGATTCTTTCAGGATTTAGGCTATTTTTTAAAACAGCAATAGATATCTCAGTGAACATAGCATTGAGTTATAAAAACAAATGGAGAATACTCATAGGATGAAATAGGTATAAAATGTCCAAGTTATGCTATATGCTACTTATTAGTATGTGCAATGATAGTAAAACATGATGAGAATAGAAACACCAAATTCAGGATAGTGAGGGCAAACTATGAAATGCATAGAAGAAATACAAGGAGGTATTCTAAAAGTTCATAGAAAGTTACATATCTTGAAAACAAAAATATGTATGGATTTCAATTTGGGGGCAGGGGGCCCCAAATAAAACTCATACTTCAATTCCATTATTCCATACTTTTTGAAGTTCCCTGTATAATGGAACATTACACACCTTCAACTGTGTGATCTTTTATTATTTTAAAAGACAATACATGCTTTGGGTGGTAGATGTGCTTATTATTAGCATAACTTTCTGATATTCGAACATTTCACAATAAAAAAGTTTCCTAACCCCCAAATTGAAACAAGGTGTCAGCCTTCTCGCCTGGGCTTCCATCAGAGTTCGGTGGTTGAGGCGCCATATGTGAAGGCAGGCATTGCTCTGAGCTCTCTTCCGTCATGTCTCTGTCTCAGATGTCTCCACACTCCCTGACCTGTGTCACATCCTCCCACTGGGATCGGCCATATTCCAGAGAAGTGGCAGCTTTCCCACTCGTAAGTTCTCCTCTGAGGTTGAATGTGCCAACTGGGATGGTGCTCTGTGCGCAGGCCATCACCAACCGACGGTTCCCCCTCGGTCTCCTCAGCAGAGAAACCGCTAGTGGGACACCTTGTGAAATGTGGGTTGATGGGGAATTCCCAGCAAAGGAACTGGCTTTCAGAGATCTAGGGGCATTTAGGGTACCAACCACAGGTTCAGGAACTCACAGGGAGTACAGCAGAGGAAAACTGAAAAGGAGCCCTGTTAAGTGGATTTAGGGAGATGGCCTCAATGCAATTTTCTTTCCTTTTCGATTCTCCTCTGAGAAGGAGATCTGTGGTCTGTTGAGTGGGATAGGGACAAGGCTCAAAAGTCAGACTTTTTTGGCAGTTACACAGGGCTGGCTTTTGGCTTTTCAGAGTACTTGTTGGGCTGCTGGCATTTTAGGCTGTGGGACTGTCATGGAAACCCCCCTTCCCCTAAGAGAAACCTCTCAGAACACCCCACATTTCCATCTTTTGTCCTTTGCAGCCCTTTGTGAAACCAGAGAACAAATTCTGGCCAACCATCGCTCGGATTGATGACATATACGGAGATCAGCACCTGGTGTGTACCTGCCCACCCATGGAAGTTTATGAGTCCCCATTTTCTGAACAGAAGAGGGCCTCTTCTTAGTCCTTACTCCCTGAGCTCAAGGAACTGATCTGACGCCTCTCTCTGGAGCATTTAATAAGCAAGAAGTATTTCACCCCCCACCCCAGGCTCAAGTAGGGTTTTATATACTGTGTATATTTTTGTACTCTCTGTCAAAGTAAATGTAAATACAATGGGCACAGTGCGGGAGAGCTGACGGTCGGAGGACCGATTTACTTGGTACTCTGCTTCCACATGTTCCAGCTGGTGTTCAAGTTGCCTTGATTGAGAGGCATTCTGGGTTTTTTTGCATAGAAAATTCCAAGTGTGCTAGGAACGCTAACTTTCAGGGTGGCAGGTTTGCAGACTTTATAGACAGTATACCAGAGACTCAACAGAAATATTTGTTCCAAATAAGTCCGTGTGGACTGTGCCATCTGTGGGAAATCCCAGGGCAAATGTTTACATTTTGTATACACTGACAAACTCCTTCCTCTAATTTGCCTAATCAGTAATAGCATTTCTGAGTTTTGCCTTCTTTTTGTGGGTGTGTGACTTTTTGTTTTTTATCTGCATTTATTCGTATTCTAATAAAAGCATTTAAATGTGAACAATATCCTGGTCTTGGTACATTTTAAATGCATACCCTAGATTCAAGGAAACTGAAGGGTACTAAGAACACCCAACCCAATAGCCATTGTTACATGATCAGTTTTGCTTTTGGCTAAAGAAATAGCAGTGAAGGCCCCTTTTGGCTCTTTTCATTAGGACTGTGTTAGGCTAAATATATCTGAAACCCAGTTTCCATCTTGTTTTATTTAACAAAAAACCCAGAAGTCATAAGCCACACTTGTGTTCTTTCAGTCTTTCTGTTCTGCCCACCTTTGCACATAGGTTTCCTTCTCATGGCCTCAAGATGGCTGTGCAGTTCAGCATCACATACCCACGCTGAGTAGAAAAAGAGGAAAGCACAAGAGAAAAGGCAGAGTCCATCCAAGTCTGCTTCTTTTGAAATGCGTCCCAAGAGATATACCCACTAATAACTGCTTACTTTTAGCTGGCCAGAATTGGTTCAAATTGCCACTCCTGGGAGTGTAGGAAGGTCTTTCACCTGAGCATGCTACTGCCCCAAACAAATCTAGGAAAGGGAGAAAAATACTGTGCCATCAGAAAAGTCATGACATATCTGCCAGTGCTTTTCTCTGCAAAATTGTGTCATGACTTTTCCGATGACAGGATGGGCTTTGGATAAGCAGTTACCACGCCTGCCACACATACCTTTCCCCTAGAAATAGCAAAAGCTTCAAATGTGGGACCAGCAGTTAGCGTAATGGCTATGTCGCTGAACTCCCATGTAGCCAATCACAGTTCGAGTCCTGGACCCGGTGGCTTAAACTCTCGCTGGGTGCGTGTGCGTGTGTGCCCAAGATCCCAAGAGGAGAATGGAGAAGGGATTGTGGTGTGGCCATCCCCCCTGGGGGGTGATTTCTCACTTTCTCTCTGTCTCTCCCTGTCTTTCTGGTGAGCGCACGCACCCTATAGCAAAAACCTCTCCAAAAAAAAAGGCTTCAAATGCTCACCCTATAGTGACACCCTATAGAACACTTGTTCTCTGATTCACCTGGTTCCTTGCAGGCAGCTTATTTCAATGTTAGTATTGCTATGCCTTAGGCTGTGATTTGTACAAAAGGCCCAAATTCCCTGTATTCTCACACTTAAAAAGTATACAGAAAAATTTACTTGGGAACCAGCAGTTAGCATAATGGCTATGTCGCTGGACTCCCACGTAGTCAACCACGGTTCGTGTCCTGGACCCGGTGGCTTAAAACTCACGCCAGGCGCGTGTGCGTGCGTGCTCAAGATCCCGAGAGGAGAATGGAGGAGAGGGGATTGCGGTGTGACCATCCCCCCTGGGGGGTGATTTCTCGCTTTCTGTCTCTATGTCTCTCTCTGTCTGTCTGGCGAGCACACGTGCCCTATAGTGAAAAAAACTTTCAAAAAAAAAATTTTACTTGAGCTTAAAAAAGCAATGGAGATGTGATGGGATATATGTTTCTTTTTTTACAAAATAATAATTAAATCCTGTATAGCGACTATGTCTGCCCCTCACAATATCCCTCTTTTAAACATGGGGAAAGGATATAGAGATGCTCAAAGTCACACAGCAGATAGGAGGGAGAGCCAGAATTTGAACCCTGGCTGACCATCTCCAGTGGCTGTCACCAACAATAGGACTGCATGTTGCCTGGCATGGTAGTGCAAACCTGATCCTGCACTTGCTGGATACTGGCTACCCATCAGGGCAGGAGCGCTCCCTTCTTAGGAAGAGCAGATGAAGATAAATAACTGGGCCAGCCCACAGTGTGGTGTTTAGGTGGCTGGATCCCACAGGGCTGCCTGCATTGCTGGAGTCCCATAACCTATGGCATGAGAAACACGGTGGGCACGTGTGCCTGAAGGACCAGAGTGACTCCATTTTGTTAAATGCACCTTGCTGAGAATCAGCACCATTTCAAGGAGGCAAGCTGATCACGTAAGAGAAGGTCTTAAGACCATCACCCCATCAGGGCTGGCCAATGATTAAAAAAAAAAAAAAAACCAGAGACCCGAAGTAACTTTCTTGCCAATCAGGAAAAAGACAACTATGCTTCTTGAAATCTACAGCCAATGTATAGCCGCCTGAGTGCATTCCTCAGCACCCCTCGACCTCCCCCCCAACCCCCACTCCCACCCCGCAACAGTCAAATAAAAACCCAGCCCAACTAACACGCGGGGCTCTCAACTCTGACCTGCTGTGTCAGATTGGGAGTCCCGGCTCGAGCCCAAATAAAAGCGACCCTTGTGTTCTTGCATCAGAATCGGCTCCTTGGTGGTCTTTTGAGAATTTCGCGACGGGGGCACAACATGCCTTCGTGCCCAAGTCCTGACATGAGGGCGGGGAAGGGATTGTGGCATGACCATCCCCCATAGGAGTGCTTTCTCACAGTCCCCTTTCTATCTTGTGAGTGTGCACATCCTCTAGCAAATTTTAAAAATTAAGAAAATAACTCAAGCGAATAGCAATTCTTTCCTACTTTATCAAAGTGTAGATGAGTGAAAATGATGTTTCCAAAGTCATCTACTGCTAACTCCCAGAATGTAGCAGAGGCGAACACAGTTAAGAGCACCACCTGTCCCCGTGAACTCATGTATTTACCTAATGCTTTCGCCTGTCATCTCCCACCGTGGAGCACTCTCTCCAGCCCCCTGTGCTTTGCGGGCCTCTGTTCATTCTTGTTTCAGAAAGGTCTTCTTCAGGCTCTCTTATTTTCTTTGTGGAACAGGCTCTCTTATTTGCTATGTTGGCATTTGCTTAGTTTCCTCCTGTACCTTTGGCAGAATTGTAAGGTTTTTTTTTCATTGTTTACTGTTTTCCTCCCTTTACCTCTGAAACCAGGTTCTCTGAGAGTAGAGAGCGTATCTCATGTACTTTCTACAGCTGGTTCTAGACCAGCAGGTATTGGCACTTTGGCCTCATGCTCTGATTACCTAAGCTTGCTTCTGTCAGCATGAGGGAAGACCACCATCCGCCTGACCACCATCCCCCTACTCCTCCCCACCAAAACCAACCAGGCGGCAAGACTGAACGGAGAGGAAGATCCAAGTCCCCAACTCAGAGGCCAGAGCAAGGGAACTGGGAGGTAGGGGAGCGAACACCACAGGGGTTAGAATGTCTGTGAAGTTGGAAACCTGAGTCCAGAGAATAGCAATCCCAGACGACGGGGCTGGTGGCAAAGTACCAGGCTCACTATAGTCACCCAGGATGCGAGGCCGAGGGCCTGGTGGACCCACTTGTTCACCTGCCAGTGACGTAGGCGTTCACCATATGTGATGGATGCAGAGCACAGTTATGTGTGTGAATGGGTGATTTTTCTTTTCCTTCCTTCTCTTCTCCTGTTCATAGGATGTAACTTTCATCCCTTTCTTTGCCGAGTACTTCATCTCATCCACTCTCTGCTCACCTCTAGTGCAGCCCAGCTGTCGCCTTGCCATGCCGAGCTCTCACCTGCCAGCCTGCAGATGCCCTGCTCCTTTCTTCTGGAGCTTTCCCCACTTCTCCCCACCTCCCACACGTACAACTTCCTGTGGATGGAGATTAAGTCCTGACATTTCGGGAGATACAATTCTGCTCAGATCAGATACAACAGTTCTTTGGAAAATGTAGTCACTTCAGGGCAAGGTGTGGTGTCTGGTGGCCAGAACTGGCAAGGAGTTCCTATAAAAGCACTGCTGCTGAATTAGTGCCTTTTTTTTTTTTTGAGGAGTTTTTTTGCTATAGGGCGTGTGTGCTCCCCAGAAAGACAGAGAGACAGAAAGTGAGAAATCACCCCCCGGGGGGGTGGCCATGCCACAATCCCTTCTCCATTCTCCTCTTGGGATCTTGGGCACACACGCACATGCACCTGGCATGAGTTTAAGTCACTGGGTCTGGGACTCGAACCGCAGTCGACCACATGGGAGTCCAGCGACATAGCCATTACGCCAACCGCTGGTCCCTGAATTAATGCTTTAATAGGCTTTTATAGGCAATCTTAGTAAGCCACCTCTTTCCTCCACAGCTTCATTCATATGGGGGATATCTGTACAAATTTATACAAATGAGAATATTTCATTTTCAACCTACATCAAGTCAAAGATCATGGTTTCATTCTTTTACACATATGTTCTGAAATCAAGCTTGGGATTGTAATTTTTTTTGAATTCAAAATTTGTAGAGCTTTGAAAAAAATTAGTTTCTTTGTTCTTTTCTTTTTTAATCAGAATTTCATGAAAGGAAACAACTCTCTGGGTGCAGTAAGATGTCTAAGGTTTTCAGAGCTGATGTGAGAAAACTGTTAGTGTGCTTTTGATCTGTTTGTTTCATAGTTCTTTAATCTCTAGCAAAAGTATTTGTGTAATTCTGGATATGACAGTTTTGATTTCCTATAAAAGCACTGCTGAAGGTAATTTGAAAAAAATAAATAAAACAAAAAAACTTCATGAAACTCAAGACTTATGTACTTAAATAACAGCCAAAGCCATAAACTCCCAGAAAATATGTTAGAATTCAACTGTACCATGAGTGAGGTCAGTCATTCTGAAAAATGCATAATTCCCCCAATGGTGCTGCCACCGGGATTTGACCCAAAACTGCTACTCACTGCAGCAGGAGCAACAGCCAAAGTAGAACTACTAGATGCAGACGGATTCTTTCTTAAGAAGTCTGGCACACTGAATGGAAAAAATAAATTATAAAAAGATAATCTGCTTGTGTTTAACACATTTTATCCAACACGAACTACACAGGAATATTAAAGTTCCCTAAGTAGAAAATTGAGATGTTTTTATTGGTTAAAAGAAACCACCTCAAATGTATTCCAAAAGACAATGAGGAAAATATTTTCCATAGAAGCAGACAGCTGGGCAGACTTTGTTTTGTTATTTTTGGTTTCATGGTTGGGAGTATGCACTGACCAGAAAGAGAAAAAAGGAAATAGAAATCACAGCCTGGGGGAGATGGCCATGCCACAATCCCTTCTCCGTTCTCCTCTCAGGATTTCGGGCACACATGCACACAAACCCAATGTGATTTTCAAGCCGTTGCATCAGAGACTTGAACCTCGCAGTCAACCACGTGGGATCCAGCACCTTAACCTCCATACCACCTGCTGGCCTAGTTGGGTAGACTGTTAAACTTGCAAACAGCAAAAAAGTGCATCCAGTATGTGGTGCCAGCACTGATGGAGGTTAGAATGGGAGACTGACTAGCAACACCATTTTCCTGTCTTGTCAAAGAGCAACCATTAGCCTGAGACACAGCCACTCAGCAAAGGGTTATAAACTTGAAGTCTGAGCGTGAGCAGGAGAGGATGACTTAGTTAAGCAGGCTCACTGTCATCCTTGAGCAACTTAATCATTTCTCAGAAATTAGCAATCCTTTGCATTTAAGAATGAAGCCCATAGAATCAGCAGATAGTGTAATGGTTATATTGCTGGACTCCCAAGTAGTTGACTATAGTTCGAGTCCTGGAAATGGTGACTTAAAACTCATGCCAGCATTTGTGCATGCATGTCCAAAAATCCCGAGGAGAAAGGAGAAGGGATTGCAGTGTGGCCATCTCCCCTTGGGGGGTGGTGGTGGTGTGATTTCTCACTTTCTATCTCTCTGTCTCTCTGGTGAGTGCATGTGCCCTATAGCAAAAATCTCTAAAAATAAGTAAAAAGATTGAAGCCCATGGGTGTTATAGTATGAGAAATGAAAAAAGTCTCTAAAAGAAATGTGTTGTGCCACAATCACTGTTAGGTATTTCTAGATGAAGTTTAGTCACGTTGCATTCCTTCTCTTTGGAAGAGTATCCAACTCTGGTTGTCAGATGGCAAGAGGACATGATATATACTGGGTTGTCAGGGAAGCCATGATACATTTTTTAATAGAAAGACAAAAATACGTTGTGAGTTTCTCAGCAAACTACTATTAAAAGTAATACTTTAGCAAATAATACAAGTGAGGCAGAAAGAGTAGTGGGAAGTAACATAACCTTGAGTTTAACTTCTAGCCCACTACTGACTAGTTGTGACTTGGGGCAACCAGCTAACTTTGAAACTGCTTCCTTCCCTGTAAAATGGAGATTATACCATTTACCTCACAAACTGTGTGTGAGAAGTTGGCAAAATAATGTAACAAAACACCAACAATGCTCACTTCTTTTTTAGGACACAAACTCAACAGATGTGGTAACTATTGCCACCCTTGGTCCAAAGAGATGGATATAGTGGTAAATACTCCACTTTTTCTCATTAAAGAAAAAAAAAGTTAGAAAAGAAGAAAGTAAAGCTGCAGGTGGTAGAAATTAATAAGGAACACACAGAACTTTAAAACCTTAGAGGTCTTGTACTTAAAGCCTGCCTTATGGCTGGGGGATGCAGTGATATCAAGGAATGGATGTTGGGAGGTAAGGAATTTAGGCTATCATTGTAATGGACAGTGAAGAACAGATCTGGGGCACATTTAGAATTGAGAAAACCTTGTTCTAATAAGAGACCTGAAAAACCAGTATCTGCTAGCCCAGTGTCATAGCAGGAAACAAAGCAAATTTCCCTTCCCGGATTGTGGATTGAAAGGAAGTTACCCAACAAGAGGCTTGGCTAAATATGAAGAAACTACCAAGAACACAATATATGAGATATTAAGTTATAGAGGGTAATACAGTGAGGCAGAAAGAGTAGTGGGAAGTAACATAACCTTGAGTTTAACTTCTAGCCCACTACTGACTAGTTGTGACTTGGGGCAACCAGCTAACTTTGAAACTGCTTCCTTCCCTGTAAAATGGAGATTATACCATTTACCTCACAAACTGTGTGTGAGAAGTTGGCAAAATAATGTAACAAAACACCAACAATGCTCACTTCTTTTTTAGGACACAAACTCAACAGATGTGGTAACTATTGCCACCCTTGGTCCAAAGAGATGGATATAGTGGTAAATACTCCACTTTTTCTCATTAAAGAAAAAAAAAGTTAGAAAAGAAGAAAGTAAAGCTGCAGGTGGTAGAAATTAATAAGGAACACACAGAACTTTAAAACCTTAGAGGTCTTGGACTTAAAGCCTGCCTTATGGCTGGGGGATGCAGTGATATCAAGGAATGGATGTTGGGAGGTAAGGAATTTAGGCTATCATTGTAATGGACAGTGAAGAACAGATCTGGGGCACATTTAGAATTGAGAAAACCTTGTTCTAATAAGAGACCTGAAAAACCAGTATCTGCTAGCCCAGTGTCATAGCAGGAAACAAAGCAAATTTCCCTTCCCGGATTGTGGATTGAAAGGAAGTTACCCAACAAGAGGCTTGGCTAAATATGAAGAAACTACCAAGAACACAATATATGAGATATTAAGTTATAGAGGGTAGACTGAAAACTAATAGCAGGCTAAGAAGGAAACAGAAGAAATAGGAGATGGACATTATTTAAGAAGAAAACAAGGGGCCAGCAGATGGCATAGCAGTTACATTACTGGACTCCCACATTCAAGTCTTGAACCCAGTGGCTTGAAATTCACAGTGGTTTGAAATTCACTGAGGGAGAAGGGAGGAGAAGGGATTATGGCGTGGCCATCCCCGCCTGGGGGAGGTGATTTCTCATTTTCCTTTTGTCTGTCTCTGTCTCTCTCCTGTGAGCACAATGCACCCTAAGACAAAAACCTCATTTAAAAAAAAAAAAAAAGAAAGAAAAAGAAAATGAAGGGGGTCCAGATGGTGGCACAGTGGTAAAATGTAATCCTCTGCAAGGCAGTCTCACATGGTAAGGTTCCCAGCCCAAGTCCAGAGACCTTCCTGAGTAAACCAGGCATACACATGCCCCTGATCCAGAATTAGCTGATCACAGCATCAGAATCATGTTGGGGCTCTCTCTCTCTCTGAAGAAATAAACAAATTTTAAAAAGAATGAGATATTTCAAGGACTGGTTGAAGATAATTTGTTTTTGCTATAGGGCATGTACGTTTGCCAAAAAGAGACAGAGAGTAGGGGAGTGAAAAATCACCCTGCAGGAGGGAATGGCCATGTTGCAACCCCTTCTCCTTCATTCTCCTCTTGGGAAGTTGGGCAGGCACACACATGAATCAAGTTGCTGGATCCCAGACTTGAACGATGCTGTTGGCCACGTGAGATCCAGTGCCTTAACCACCATGCCACCTGGTAGTCCAAAGACAGGCATTTTCAATTTAAGGAGTACCTTGAGACCCAGACAGAATAGAAATTAATAAACATCTAGGTACGTATTAGTGAAACTCAAAAGTGATAAGAAAATGTATATTCTTCAAAGATAAGACCAATTGATATCTAACTTTTTAAAAATAATAGATGTCATAACATGACGACATAACTACAAAATGCTGAGAAAAGGTAACTAGCACTTAGAATTCCATGTCTAATTTCTCTCTAAAACTAGCATAAATAGTAACACACTTTTCATGCTTGCCAGGACTTAGAAAAATGTACTGTGTGTAGACTGTCACTGAGGAGTCTAATGGTACAAAACATCTTGAAGTATTCAATGAGAAATAGTGGACAAAGAAATGTACGAAACACGTCAGTAAATCAGTAAGTTACACGTTCAGAAAACTTCAGGTTTCTTTTCAGTTTTTCTATTTTTTAGCTTGCATTCGTCAGAGAGAAACAAAAGTGAGAAATCACAATCCCTTTTCTACTTTCCTGTTGGGATTTTGGGCACGCGTGCACTCGGTGTGTTTTCAGGTCACTGGGTTTGGGACTTAGTGCCACTGGCCACATGAGATCTGGCTGCTTTAACCACTGTAACACCTGGCTGGCCCAATAACTTGGGTCTTTAAAAACAAGATTTAACTGAAGTAGTAACCCTTGACATGGAATGTGGGTCAGAAAGATAATTTGGAGGGAAGTAAAAGTTCTGGTGAGATATATGTCTTAAATAAAAAGATACTTGGGCCAGCCAGTAGTATGGTCATTAAGGTGGCTGGATCCCACATGGCCATCTATGCGATGCCAGTCCGAGACCTGGTGGCTTGATAAACACGTCAGATGTGTGTGTGCGCTTGCCTAAAATCCTCAAAGGAGAGGGAAATGGAGAAGAGACAGTGATGTGACCATCTCCCATTGGGTGGTGGTGGTGGTGGTGGGGGTGGGGGTGCTTTCTCACTTTTTCTCTAGTAAATTAAAGAAAAAAAGTAAATAGACTACATTCACATATTTAGTAGAGAAGACTATCCTAAAGGATAAACTGAATGAAAAAACAAGTTCAGAAAACATGTATCTTATAAATTTTCATTATAATACTTGAAATAGTACATTTTGTTTATGAGTATCTATACACAAGTGTGTAAGTGTAAAAATGAGATAAAAAAGACATCACTAAATTGAGAACTTCTTGGTAGGGGAGAGGGAAATGTGACTGAAAGTACCTCGGTTTCAGTTGTATTATTTTGCTTTGTTCTTTAAGAAAGAATTACCAGTGATTGATAATGGGTAGACAGTCTCATTTGCTACAACAAACATTCCAATAGGCACAGGGCACAGGGCATGGCATATACCTGTTACCTGCCTTCTGCAATGTTGTCTCCAACAACCCAACAAAGAAGATACTTCCTTTTTATTATAAAGAAACTTATTCAGATGTAGTTAGAAGCTTCTTAGAAACAAAGAATTTTCAAGCAATATAATCATGTGAATGTGATTGCTGTGCATTGTTCCTCCCTGACCTCCGTTTTTTTTTTTGTTTGTTTGTTTTTTTTTAAATTTTCCAGAGTGCTCATGCATTTGCCAGAGACAGACAGACAGAAGGGAAGGAGAAAATAGCTCCCCAATGGGATGTGGTCATGCAGCAATCCTTTCCTTCCATTTCTCTATCCTGTTAGAATTTTGGACATGCATATACACATGCCCAGCATGTTTTTCAGTTCACTGGGGCTAGGATTCAAATCTCAGGGTCAGTCACATGGGATCGAGCTCCCTCATCAATTAGGCAGTGGAGCCAGTCAGAGGATTGCTGTACTTTCTACTAGTTATCATTTGTCACCTATTATAACTCACTGGAGATTTTTAAAATCCTGTGTTTTCTCAATGAGAATGCTATCAATGAGTAAATTCTTGACTATAGTAGGGAAATAAAAGTATAGTATTTCAGAAATAAAAGTAAATTTAGGGATAAGTTACAGATCTCAACTGAGCTATCCGTAGGGTGATCTTATCCAATCTGGGGTACTTTAAAGAGGAAAAGTGAATGATACTCATAATAATTCTGGAACGAGTACAAATTCAATTGGCTGAGCAAACTGGCAATTAAGAGAGGCCTATCAGGACCAGCAGATGACAAAATAGTTACATCACTAGACTCCCACATAGTTGACTGCAGTTTGATCCCAGACCTGGCGGCTTAGAAGTCCTGCTGGGCGCATGTGTGTGCATGCCCAAAATACCAAGAGGAGAAAGGATTGCAGCATGGCCATACCCCCAGAGGGGTGGTTTCTCACTTTCTGTCTCTCTGATGAGGGTACATGCCCTATAGCAAAAATATCTCAAAAAAAAAAAAAAAAAAAGTGACCCTATCTGTATTGGTCATCTTCTGCTGTGTAAATAATTACCCCAAACATCAGTGGATTAAAACAACTGTGGGTCAGGAATCCAGGAGTGGCTTAGCTGGTTATCTGTAGTTCTCTCTCACAAGGCTGCGACAAGAGCTGAAGTCATGTCAGGGCTCTACTGGGAGAGAATGTACTTTCGAGGTCATTCCGGTGGTTTCTGGTAAGCTTCAGTGCCTGGCTGGCTGTTATCTGATATAAACATATCCTTGCCATATGTTTCTTTCCATACAGCAGCTTACAGCATGGCACATAGCTTCCCTTGGACTGGGCAAGAGAGGAAGCACCTGAAGTGGAAGCCACAGTATTTTTGTAACCTAACCTCAGAAGTGACATCCCACCACCTCTGCTCTGTTCTGTTCATTACAAGAAAATCTGTAAGCCCAATTCACATTCAAGGGGAGATTATACCAGGGCATGAAGACAAGGAATGTGGAGATCACTGGGGGCCATCTTAGAGGAGGCCCAGGATGCTATCCAGCAGCTTACCAACAGGTCATAGTCAGCTGTCCTAGATATTAAAGAATTAGTTTTAAAATAGAAGTTTTAAATACAAAATTAAAAGGCCAATTAAATTCAATTCCGTATCTATTGATAGGCTAAGGAAGTTAGGAAAACATATCAGTCAGGGTAGGCTAGATCACGCTGTTCTAACAACTTAAAATCTTTAGGGGCAGGAAGATTTACTCCTTGCTCATGTTCCATATCTATCACATGGTGGCCAGAGGTCCTCTTATTCTCATTCTGAGATCTAGGATGACAGAAAAGTCCTATCTGGGGTGCCATTCATCTCCATGGAAAAAAGAAAACTCTGGAGGGCATGAATTGCTCTGGCTAGAAATGATGTTTCTGCTCACAACTAACTGGCAAGCTGGCCAACATGACCCCACTCAAACATAAGCAGGCTACAAGATGTAATCCTGTCACATGCACATCAGGGCCAGACATATCTTGTCAACAGTACAAGTAACTACTACAATCCATTCTTCTGTTACTACATATTCATTCCACTCTTGTTTCCTACTGGAACTCCTAGAGTGATTATAATTAAAAGAAAGAATTAGGACTTTACCTTAAAGAAATTATAAAAAAGGGAAAGTATTGGGAACCATCAATTAACGTAATGGCTATGTCGCTGGACTCTCACGTAGTCGACTGCGGTTTGCGTCCCGGAGCCGGTGGCTTAAAACTCACGCCAGGCGCGTGTGCGTGCGTGCCCAAGATCCCGAGAGGAGAATGGAGGAGAAGGGACTGTGGCGTGACCATCCCCCCTGGAGGGTGATTTCTCGCTTTCTGTCTCTATGTCTCTCTGTCTGTCTGGCGAATGCACGTGCCCTATAGCGGAAAACCTCTCCCCCCCCCCAAAAAAAATAGGGAAAGTATTAGGATATGGGGCATATGAGGGGATCTTAAAAATTTATGGAAAATGCCTATTACATAAACACTGTACATGGATTTCAATTGCTTTTCCACCAAAATAAATGCATATCATACTTTTATTCTATTTTTCCACAAACCTTTTAAGTCTCCTGTATACTGTTAGAAATCATGTAAAATGGGACCAGCCATGGTGGTGCAGTGCTAACGCAATGATCTGCAAAGCTAAGGCTATATGGGACGGTCCTGGGCTCACATTCTGAGGTCTCCCTGTGCACTATGCAACTGTGATCTGGCTGGGAGGGGCTGAGGGTAGTATCATAGCATGGCAACCCTGTTGGGGGTGTCTGCTGTTGCCCTCTCTCATGAAATAAAAAAAAAGACTGTAACATGGTATAAACTACTTTGAACATTCACTTTCATTTTTCTTGAGTAAATAACTACTAGTGAGAGGGACTATATGCTAAATACACATTTAATTTTGTAAAAAGCTGTCAAACTGCTTTCCAAACACAATGGTTCATAGCAGCTTTATTCATAATAACAAAACCCTAGAAACAAATATCCATCAATAGATGAACAAACAAACTGAGGCATCTCCACGTATAATGGATTCCTTGGCAAGACATTCATATTTTGGTGCTGTCCATTTTTTTTTTTTGCATTTTGTTTTCACAATCATATTTAGTTCCAAGAATTTTAATCTTACATTACTCTTCACCTAGTTGCCTGTTTTTATTCTATCGATGCAATGAAATTTCATACTTGAGATATAGTTGTAAAACTCTTCTTAGTCTTTCATTCATTTACTCAAAATCAGTCATCCGGTCTGCTTTGTTTGGTCTTTTTAAGTTGCTTTTGATTTCTTGTGACCACTGGCAAGTATTTATTTTTTTCTTCTGAGTAGAATGGGATTAAGCCAGGTTACTAAATATCAGTTCCTTATAGGGATTATAGAGGGCTGGTTGTGGGGCCCATCCAGCAGTCAGTGGGCAAGCAAGGGTAACTCTTCCCAATGTAAACTGGTGGTGGATGGGCACAAATCAGGGGTGAAGAAGAATGGGGAAAGGTTTGATTCCTAATATACAAATAGCAGACAATAGGCAAGTCAGAGATCTACACCCAACTCTTTTTAAGTAGGATCTATACTGAAATCCAAAGCTTTAAGGATATAAACAGGGGCCATTTCTGTTAGCTCAACTGTCACAACAAGGTTGGAAGAGAGAGAAGCATGTCTGTTTAGATTGCCAGCTTCCCAAAGTTCACCACATATCTCAAAACCTATAAGCATGCATGTATTTGTTGAATGAAGCATATTAGAATATGGTTAGTTCTAAAACTAGAGGTTCTGTCTGCTCTAATTAGAAAGTAATAATAAAAAAAGCTACCCATATTAAAGTGATTACATCATCACTATAATCTACCAAATGCAATAAATTCTTGTGGGGGAAAAAAGCTCATCTTTCCAACTTAAGTCTGAGAGAGAACCAGATATTTTGTATCTCCTAAAGACAACCAAACCACTTAGGAATAGGTCTTACTGATGTAAGAGAAGAACAAAGAGAAAAAAAATCAAATCTGAATCTGGTTATGCTTCTAACTACCAAATTCAAATAAAGAAAAACACATTACACTACAGAGTGACATTAACTAAGTCTATTCTGTCAGAAATCCTTCAACATAAACAAGTAAATTTCACAAATTGCAAGAAAGGTGAAGAAAGGGAAAAAAATACACAGTTTAAAAGATACTTAAGATAATAGTATTTAATCACAATGTGAGGTCTTTATTATTAGGATCCTGACTCAGACAAACTAAAAATAAAATATACATGACCTTTGAGACAATGGAAATTGGAACATTTACTAGATATCTGATGATGTAAAAAAATCAGTTAAATTTTTATATGGGTAACGAAGACTATTGTGGTTATGCTTTCTTGAAGTCCCTATATCTTGATACAAGAACTGTTTATGTAACAACAGTTCATAACTTTAAAAAAGTTCAGAAATAATAAGAAATTGAGCTGGCCCCACAGTGCAGTGGTTAAGTGCTACATAAAGACACAACACAAATCGTACATGGCCAACCAGGGTTCAAGTCCCAGTCTCCACTGCTCCTATGCAGAGTGAATGGCTAGGGTCTTTCACAGAGAACTGGAGGAAAAAGAGTTACGGCATGAACAGGATCTGTTGCGGGGTGGGGTGTGCTCTCTCTGTCTCGTGTATGCACAAATACAGCCTCTGGCCTATCAAATAATAATAATTAAAAAATTGCTGAGTCCTAGACCATTCCTGACACTTGTGAAAAACTAGGTTAAGATATAGCCAGCCTTTACTAGTCTATCAAGTTACAGCAGAGTTGAGACAATGCAGAACTATAGGAATCAGTTATTTCGCTAATAAAGGTGGTAGAACAAGTTTAGTTCAAGTAGCTGAGAGACATGGGATGTCTTCGAAAAGCTCGTGGCAGATATATATTATGAAAAAACCATACATGAATTTCAAAATATTTGCATCAAAATAAATCATACTTTAATTTCATCATTCCATGACTTTTTGACTTTTCTTTCTATAGACATGTGACCAATGCCAGAGGCAATACAACACTGGATGATGCAATTTAATGATTCATTTTCAATCTATGAAGGTCCTAAATTTGATTCTTCAAAATGAACATGATTCCAGTGCCTATAACTAATCCTAAGTGACAAAAGCTCCAGTCACTATGCTGTTTCCCAGAACCTGATTTTGAATTTAATAGCATGCAGGAAAAAAACCTGAAAACTGAATCTGGTTTGCCATATATCTATGAGTGATAGTCTATTTAATTTAAAAATAAAGATCAGCTCCAGAGTCACAGTGCCCAATTTTACAACACAGCTCTCTGCCATATGCTTGTATAATCTTTGCCAAGTTACTTAATCATTTGGTACCACTGATATTCATGCAGAAGACGTGAATAACAGTACCTGCCTGTTAAGAGTTGTTAGAAGAATTAAATGAATATACATAAAAATGTATGCAATACTAATACAAAGTAAATATTCAGTAAATGTTGGCTATGTATGTGTCTCTGAGTTTGGGGTAGAAAGACTAACTCTATCATATTAAAACTCTTCTCTGAGGACCAGCAGTTGGCATAATGGCTATGTCGCTGGACTCCCATGAAGTCGACTGCAGTTCAAGTCCCAGACCCGGTGGCTTAAACTCACGCTGGGCACATGTGTGTGTGTGCCCAAGATCCTGAGAGGAGAATGAAAGAGAAGAGACTGCAGCATGGCCATCCCCCTTGAGGGGGTGATTTCTTGCTTTCTGTCTCTCTGTCCCTCTCTGTCTTTCTGGCGAACACACACACCCTATAGCAAAAACTTCTAAAAAAAAACCCCAAAAAACAAAAAACAACAACAACAACAAAAACTCTTCTCTGATGAAAATACAGCAGCATATTTTTGAGAACAGAACAATGTAAAATACTCTCATGTTTGTGAAATAAGTAGGACCAATTATGCTAAAATTGAACATAAGGTAGAAGAGATGCATAAAAGGACAGTCGCTAGGTTCTTATTTTGAAAAATTTGCCATTTAGTAGAAGTTTCTAAAAAATGAAAGTAAGGATGAAATCTGTCCTTAGTGCTTAAGATTTCACTGTAGTTTTCATTACCAAGATTTCACTCTAGTTCTCATTACCGAAACAGAGTAAAAAAATCTGCTTTAATAAAGACATACAATGAAAAACTCTGGATATAAATGATTCTTAAAAAGTCTATAATATAAGCCAGACAAATGCTAAAAAGTAAAGCAAAATAAATGAACTGTTTTTCTGGTCATAAAATATTTATTAAGGTATATTTTAGGGAATATAGTGAATATAAAATTTAGGATCACAATATGAAGCAATTTCAATCCTCTCAAAAGTCAACACAGCCCTCAATACTCTGTAGATGTAAAACCACTGGTGAGACTCACTAAAAGCAATTTGACTAGTACAGAAGTGGCTTTTCATGAAACATTTACAACTAGAGCATTTGAATACCTCTTTTAAGTGCAAAACCACACCACATTACACTAATGTAGCAACAATGCATTCATATTGTTCTCGTTAGTCATTAGTAGTCAACTTGCATAACACCAGAAAAAAGCACAATGGAAAGCTCACAAAAATGGGCTAAAAAAGGAACCTGTCCTAGCAAATCACACATTGTAATGGAAGAAAAACATTTAAAAAATTATTATACACACTACAGAAGCTGCGTTCATTCCAAGGATCTCAAGTGTCATTATTTCCTTTTCTGTAAAATCAAATTACAAGAACCAGGCACAACTAATATTTGGGAGGCAGTGTGTAGCTAAAACTTGATTTAACTAATTATCCAATGATTTTTTTTTAAAATTCCCCATAAATCTTTTCTGTCCTGAGGTAGTTGCAAAATAAATCATAACTTGGATATCAACTAGAACTGAGGCTTTTGACGTTTTACTCATTAAAACTAGTTGTTACTGACAGGAACTACCTTTTGATATTTAAAAGACAGTTGAGAAATGGGCCTCTTACTACACACACATGATGATGGCTATGTGGGAAAGAGGATTAGCTGCTTCAGAATGTGAGAGATGTGGTCCACCATTGCTCCTTCCTTCCTCACCCATTTTAGATTCTTTACTGTCCAAAAGCCACCAGGAACAAACAGCAGAAGTAGACTGATCATCGTCCTTTACTGTAGCCAGGGAAGAAAAGGTCAAGTAGCGTCTGCAGAATTTCATTGGGAATCATGATGTAATCCTGGCCAAGATCATGCCGACAAGCAGGGCAGGAGAAAACTTGAGCTTTAAAAGAGCGCTGTAAGCAATCCTAAGGTAAAACAAAACAAATAAAAATTGCCCAGTTTTATCTGAGGGTACAGCATAAATACTCAGCAACTTAGCTTCCTGAACACAAACTAGAAACTGACTGGTAACAAGAGAAATATACGGGATGAACAACTCTAAAAGCCTGAATCTTCAATAGCAAAAATCGACAGTCAGGGCTTTAGTTCTACCTCTGGCACATACTGACAAACTTCAAGTAACTTTTTAGTGTTTCAATTTCCTCATCCAGTAAAACGATAACGTGAGAGAATATGTATGGCTCCCAACAGTGTAATCTTTAAGGTTGGATTTTAATCCTGTTCTTCCTGATATAAACCTAAAGAAAAAAAAGTCACGATGACCTTGCCTAGATCTGAGGTACATATTTTATCAAATCACTTAACATAAAAATGGGTCGTCCAAAAATCTACTTAGCTGTACTAAATATATCAGAGAGTAAACTGACTCAAGGGATGTACAAACACATATGTAGAAGGTTTATTTCTATTAATATTTCACAAAAAATTTCAAATTTTAAGTTAGGTCAGAGGGCATTCGACTACCACCTAGATCTGAACCTTGGCTTGTCTAAAACTCAAAATTTCCTTTTACACCACACTGATAACATAATATTCAATTTATCTGGGCAGGCTGCTGGATAGAATCTGTTACAGATTCGTTCTTTAAACTGCATGGACTATTCCAGTTTGCTCTATAATACATAATACATATATAACCTATTACATAAAAAGAGCAATGACAGCTTACTTTCTTCTCCATTTCAACTCTTACTCAGCAATTGCAAACATGATAGAATATCCCAAATAATACATATATATATATATGTATTATTTGGGTTAGTGTTACTATGGAATTAAAACATAAATTTACCACAAAGATATAATATAATGCTTAACTGGCAATGTTCCCTAACTATTCTGCTTCATGGAAAGATGTTTCTTCACGTACTAAAAACAGGTGTAAAGGTTAGTGTGCTTTCAGGCCTAACAAGGAAATATGAGGAAGGAATTTCACTTACTTTACAGACATTGTGGAAGCACTCTGTTGTCACAGGCTGGTACACTAGCTCCTGGCAGCAGACACACATAAAAGATTGCTCCAACTTTTTCAGGAAATTCTAGAATTGTATCCAAGGGGAGGATAAAAAGGTTAGCTGTTACAATACACTAATGAAACCTTAAGTGGTAAGAAAAAAAAAACATTTAATATGTCTTCTATTAAAAATTAAGTAGTAATTTAGGTAACTCTCTGAAAAAAGCAAACTCGTAACAGAAATGGAAGAAATTCAGTCTGCACACATCAGATTTAAATTTTAGGCGTGGGTTGAAAAGGTTACAAAGTCAAAAATACATACCATGTGAAAGTCAAAGACCCCCTAAACTCTCATTACAGGGATAAACAATTTTTCACTAACAAAACAAAACAAAACAAACAAAAAAACGAAACATGGGCAGCTTTGTCTCAAAGTCATTACATATTGATCTCTTTTCTTTGAGAAGCTACACTGCACAGTCTTGCAGTGTATCAATATGCATTATCTATTCAATGTTTTGTTAAATATTTTAATATTTAGGACCAGTTGGTAACATGGTGGTTAAGGTAGCTAGATCCCACATGGTCAACTTCCTAATTTGAGTCCTGGACCCCTCAGCTTGAAAAACATGCTGGGTGCATGTGTATGCCCCAAATCCTGAGAGAATGGGGGAGAAGAAATTGCAGCATGGCCATTTCTCCTAAGAGTGATTTCTCATTCTCTCTCTCTCTCCTCCATCTCTGTTAGTCTCTGGTGAGCGCATACACCCTATAGCAAAAACTAAAAACTGAAAAAACAACAAAAACGAAACAAAACAAAACAACAGAACATTTATTTTGAAGTTTTAAAAAAAGTATTAGGAAAGCACTGTGTGTACTGGATCATTCTGTCGATCACAGTTTGAATTCTAGCCCCAGTGGCTTGAAAAATACTTGAGAACACGTCTCACCATAAAATAATAAAATAAAATAATGCAATAAAAATAAATACTATTTTGTTTTTTAAAAAGCACTAAACAATAATACTTTGTAGTATCTAATACCACAAAGAATCAACATACGCCTCTCCCTAGGATTATTCTGTGATATTCTGCCTCAATACAACAATCCCATATTTTCCTGATGCTAATGTTTATTTAAAGTGGGGCAACATTCTAAAAAACAGAGAACCACCTAAAGCAAACATGATCAAATTGATACAGTATACCCTCCAAAAGCCATTATTAATCCTATGTACAGAGACTATTTATTTTAAACTATTGGGTTGTCGGGAAAGCATGACACGTTTTTGTATTTAAAAAAAAAAAGGGAAAATATGTCATGACTTTCCCAATAACATAATAAAAGGAAAAGCATTTTTTTTGGAGAGGTTTTTGCTACAGCGCACGTGAGCTTGCCAGAAAAAGAGAGACAGAGAGATCGAAAGTGATGAATCACCCCCTGGGGGATGGCCACACTACAATCCCTTCTCCTCCATTCTCCTCTCGGGATCCTGGGCACACACGCCCAGCTTGAGATTAAGCCACTGGGTCCAGGACTTGAACTGCGGTCAACTACATGGGAGTCCAGCGACATAGCCATTACGCCGACTGCTGGTCCCCGGAAAAGCATTTTTAAAAAAAGTCGTTATAGGGTGCATGTACTTGCCAGAAAGACAGAGAAAGGTAAAGTGAGACGGCACCCCCCAGGAGGGATGACCAGGCTATAATCCCTTCTCCGCCATCCTCCTCCTGGGATTCTGTGGCAATGCACGCACATGTGCCAGGTGCTTTTCTTTTCTTTTCAGGTTTTTGCTGTAGAGCATGTGCTTTTACCAGAGAGACAGAAAGAGGGAAAGTAAGAAATCTCCCTCCTCTTGGGATGTAGGGTACACACATGCCCAGCTTGGTCATGCCCAGCTTGGTTTTCAAGCCACCCAGCCTAGGACTTGAACCATGGTTGACTATATGGGAGTCCAGTGTCTTAACTACTATGCTACCTGCCTGCCCGACCCAGTGTGCTTTTCAAGCTGCTGGTCTGGAACTTCAACAACATCTTGTGGGATCTTGTTTCCTTAACCACCACACTGCTAGCTGGCTTCTTAGCATGTTTTTCAAGCTGCTGTGGCTGGGATTTGAACTGTGGTTGGATCTGTGGGATCCAGCTCCTCATGTGCAGAGCTTAACCCGCTGTTCTGTGGTACCAGCGCGTAAGAAAATTACTTTTCACTATTTTAAAGTATTAGACCATAATTATGTAAAAAATCATTACATACTGGTCCTTCTACTAGAGATGCAAGTACTTCATCCCACAGCTTCTGGTTTTGACAATCCTCTCTGATTAGGTGTTGTTGTTGAGGGGTTAGCTGGAAAGCTTCAACTGCTTCTGCTGAATCTGATGCTTTGAACACTTTGGAGGCACTTGGACATTCATCTAGATTGATTTAAAATATATGCCAGTAGACTTATAAGTGGCTCTAAGTAGAACTATGACACAAAAGAGTTATTAACCAGCTCAAGTAATGCTTACCCAAAAGCTAACCAGCATAAAATAGCATCTAAGTTCCCCTGGAGTTTAGGATACTGTATTTGCGACTGTTTTGGCTCTGATACTATTAAAATATACAAAATGACCCCCTCCCCATCAATCCCTTTGCTTTTAGTTTCTTATAAATCTCTTAATTTATTCTCTCAATATTATTCTTTACTAGAAACTATGTTACTAGGATTTACGTTCAGCAAGCATCACCCACCGTCTGAAGGTGGCCTTTTTGTGGCCTCGCTGGCCTGCTTCTTTGACTGTCCTTTAGCCTTCTTCCCTTCCTTATCTGAAGGGTAACCCGCTGGATACTGATGGAGAAAAAAAAGATGAGGTAGATTTAAGCTTTACAGAGAAGGTAGGTTCTAGAGCTTGGTAAGAAATTTTTAAAACGGCACAGGGTGGAGGAAGAAGTCTACTTTCCCCAAACTGCAAGTTTTTATATAATGAAACTAGATATTTAAAGGACAGAGACTATTAAAATCCCAAATTCAGTGTGAAACCACGAAGCTTTGACAGCTCCAATAGTGCACCTTATAATACAATAATCATAGTTTCAGATCTAAGAGAAGAAAGAAAAGCCTTCAGGAGTTATGAAAAGGTGGATTTAAAAGTTGAAGAGAATGAAATTAGACTCTAGATAGGTGTGAGTGAGGAAGACAGAAGACAATAAATGGTAATCAAATAAAAGGGACTGTAGAAAATTGTGCAGAAAAACAACAACAACAACAAAAACAAAGCCCCAAATCAAGGCCAGATTTCTTATCTCCCCAAATTAAAGAGGGAAGGAGAGCTTTAGAAGTCTTATTGCTACTAAAATTTCCAAGTTTCTCTACCAGCTAAGGGTTAGACTTTTGGGTGCAAATCTTATGTTTTAATGCCTATGTTTTGGTAGGGGACATGTTTGTGATAACACTCATGTTTAAAGCTATATTTGTTCCAGGCCTCACACAGTGATATTATTAACTCATCGTAGCAGGTGGACTTAGATGCTTTTGTGCATTGTTGCCAAGTCTGACCTATCTGGAGCAATATTATGATCTTTGAAATCTGGAAAATCTTCTCTAAATGGGTTTGACAAACTTAAAAAATATATTTAGTCATAAGTACAATTATTTTGGTAGTTTTTATAGTAGCTGATGGGTTTCGCTAATTAGTCAATTCTATACATTTAAAAAGAACACAAAAACAGAAACAGACTGGCACTAGAAGACATACACTCACCTGCCTGGGTGGCCAGACACTTGCCCATAGTTCAGCCCCTACACATGCAGTGTGGACAGAGCCAGGGGAAATGACAAAGCTGGCAGTCAGTACAGGAAGCACAGTGGGAAACGATGGGGGTGGGGTGAACTCAAACCATGCTCTGAAGTCAGTGTCAGGCACGAAGTCTAGGTTATACAGGCAGTGAAGGGGGAAATGCAGTCACACCATGCACTATGCACACAAAATCAACAAGTCTTTTATGGGTTAATAGCTAAGCATGGGCAACAGGGGAAAAAAGGCAAAGCACTAGAGGCGGTGGCAGAGCAGGAAGCAGCTTTGTGAGGGGAAGAGAGAAAAGGGGTGAGGAAAAGTGAGAAGGGTAGAAAGCAGACCACTCACATAAGTCACCTTCCCACCCTTCCCCTACCAGAGACATATCCCCTGTGCCCTCTAGGATAAAAGTACCTTCTCAAGATTTCCTGTACCTAAATTTTATGAATTCCTTTCCAATCCACTTCATGTAATTTCCAAATTGAATTCGAAATGTTTTGTTCTTCACTGTCCAGCCCAGCTTTTCCCAAGCACCACCCTTGGTCCAAGGGCGATCTGACACCCAGGATACTACCATTTTGCTTCTTTCCCTTCTGTATACTTTAATGATCTTATTCCTCACCCCTTACAGTCCACTGATCAATTGCTGGGGGTTACAGCCAGTGTTTAGGCATGTAGATAGTATAGAGGTATACGTTTTAATGAACGCAAGTAGTCTAGACAGACAACTATAATCTAACCTGTAAACGTAGACATAATCTCCTTGACCTTTCTATTCCTTCTGAGGTCCATGGTGCAGGTTCAACATCATCTCTTCTTAAAAGATAGCGCCAAACCAAGAATCCATGACTTGATGAAATTTCTGGCCAGTATTTCACCACCTAAATCAGTGTTTCAGTACCAGTTTGAGATTTAACATTAAACTTATTTATAATGTCATCACATTAGTGATATATGTAAACCTGACAGAATGGACTGAAACTCCAGAAGATACTTGCTTTGTTATGCTTAGTAAATATGAACATTCACTAAACATTGTTTTGACTCTATTTCCCATTAAGCAAACTCTTACAAGCTTAATATAGTAACAAAATTATACTCATTAACAACATTTTACATAGCAGGAAGATAAAAATTATGGTAATAGATACCTCTGTTTTAAAACAAAGAATGCAAATTTATTTTTAATACTATAATGTGTTCTGCTTTGAAAACCATTACAATTAAAACTCTGAAAAGCTATCTGATTAAGATCTACAATGGGCAAGTTACTTAGGTGGTTTTATCTCAGAGAATATATACTTAATTTTTAAAAATGAATCCAAAATATAACTTTGCCCTTAGAAACTTCAAAATAAGCCTTGAAGAAAAAGTATCAAAAAGTGAATAGTTCACTTTGTACATCTGTTACATTTTTAGAAAAAGTAAAAGTATTAATTAAGATGCCTGTTAATTCCTCTTGCCCACCCAGTATGTTCCCTGTTGCAACCCTGTCTTGAAAGCCCAAGAAGAATGACTAACAAGATGTCATGCCAGATAGAGCACCTTATAAATGCCATCATATCTGTTGCCTTCTTCAGGAGCATATTTGCTGATCTTCCTCCCTTTAAAACTGCGTATCACTCTGACTGGCTTACCAGCTCTCCAATTCCGAGACTCTGCTCCAATTTTATCATCCAATGGAGCATCACAGTTTAGGGCCAATGCCCTAAAAAACAAAACAAAATCTTTATACCAAGTAATCTTTCTACAAGTATATAATCGAGTCATTAGCTCAATTAGAAGGTAAATTATGCCTTACCTGATGGTTAAGATTCTATGATTCTTTCCATATTATTCCAGATAATAGGATTATGCTTTCCCCCACCAGCAGAGAAGACAAATCAGTTTTCTGATGTCACCCCCAAGCCAGGGGATTGGTTCTCAGATAGCCTGTAGGGTTCTTCTGAAAGTAATAACATCTGTGCCACGTATAATAGAAAACAACTAGAAATACATGGAATTTTCTTTAAATAACGTTTGTTGAGGGAAGGGAGAATGTTGGAAAACTAATGCAAGTGATTGTTTTAATAGTTATTTTTGATAAGGGAGTGAAGTAAATTGCTGGAATAATGTAGAAAGAAATCCAGAAAAATAAATGTCAGTAAGGTACAAATTACCTTCATAGGTATACTTTCTACCTTCCAGATAACAGAGATTACTTAAGGTTTAAGTGACAATAAGAACAAATGCAATATGAAAATATTCTTTAAAGGCCTCCATAAAAATATAAATTTAAGTAAGACCAAAGCATTCAAATGCCTGTGGTAATCACTACAATAAAGATTTCTGGCTTCTTGAGATCACTACATTTTACTGATGATACATAGACAAGGAGGAACAATGAGATGAAAGTAGCACCCAGTTTAGTTTAAATTTCTGTAGTTTCTCAATGCTATGTGTATACTCAACAAGTAATAAATGAGTTAGTTTATTAGATGTCAGGAGACCTTTCTTGGGAGACCCTGCTCCTTCCAAAACACTAGGACACTAGAATCTGTTTAAGATTAATATTTTCCTCTAGGACACCTACTTTCTAAATTAAGTGAAAAAACACTGAGAACCATAAGGTTAAAAAAAAAAGTATACCCAATCTGGTGAAATGAAATATGATACAAAGTATTTTCAGGGTGTGGTTTTTAAATTTTTTTGGAGAGGTTTTCACTATAGGGCGCGTGCGCTCGCCAGACAGACAGAGACATAGAGACAGAAAAGCGAGAAATCACCCCCCAGGGGGGATGGTCACGCCGCAATCCCTTCTCCTCCATTCTCCTCTCGGGATCTTGGGCATGCACACACACATGCCCGGCATGAGTTTTAAGCCACCAGGTTCAGGACGAGAACCGCAGTCGACTATGTGGGAGTCCAGCGACATAGTCATTACGCTAACTGCTGGTCCCCTAAAAATAACTTTTATAGCTGTGGTCAAAGAGTTAAAGCTTACCAAGTTACCTTTTTTTTTTTTTTTTTAACCTAAAAGAAAGCTGCATTAAAACTCTGGAAGGCAGAAGAAAATATAGCCATCAACCCTAGAGCTAATATTACTTCTTACAAGTCTACCTATTGATATACATACTTCATCTTACGGAGCAAGGACAAGTGTTACCTTCACGTCCCTAGTGCAGTACTTTTTAACACTCACAGGTGCTTTCGGTCGTAATTACAGCCACCACTAACTGGCACTGTCAATTCAATTCTGGCTTGAGGTAAATATACTGCCTATTCAAGTATGTGACAAGTCCAAGACAATGACACAAGAATAATACTTTTCATTACTCTATCTATAGCACAACCAGTGAGTTGCCTCTAACTATCTTGATAAAGGATAGCCAGGTTACCTAGCTGACCTCTTTAGCTTCTTAAAGTGGAAGAGCTGGGAAGAAATAGGAAGGAGTAAACTCAAAAGCAAGGTGTCAAACTACCTCTTCCCTTAGCAGAGAAACAAAATTGAATAGAACCATATACTATTTGAGAAAGAGTATACTATAAGTCACAGCTAAGGGCCTTTTACCTCGGTTTTCATTTTTATAGACACATAGGTACGTCTGGCAAAGAAGTCTTCCAATCACAAGGCACGTACATAGCTTTATATATAAAGTAACCAACTGGATATTAAAGTCTCTATAAGCCAGTCCTAAATTGTTTTGAGTTACTATTTCACTTTTTAAAATATTATTTATTTGTCTCTTTATTTGTTGTGCCACTTGAACTGCTGTCAGCCATGTGGGAATCTAGAACCCTAACCACCATGTTACCTGTTGGCCCTGAGTTACTATTTCATTTTAATTACTTTCTCTTTAATAATAAGCATTTTTATTTATTATTCTTTTGCTATAGGGCACCACATGCTTACTGGAGACAGAGAGACAGAGAGAAAGTAATAAATCACCCCCCAGGGGGGTTGATCATGCCACAGTCCCTTCTCCACTATTCTCCTCTTAGGATTTTGGATATGCATACTATATATGCCTGGCATGTTTTTCAAGCTGTTGGTTCCAAGACTTGAGCCATGAAGTTGGCCATGTGTGATCAAGTCACCTTAACCACCCTGCCACTGGCTGGCCCAAAAGTAAGCATTTTTATTACTTGTCAATTATTTTCTAATGAGATTTTGACAGTACTTAGTAGATTGTTAAAAAAAAAAAAACACTTGAATCTACCATGTATATTACAAGTGTGAGGAGCTGAGAAAGAAATTTTATTCAAGTAAGATAATCTATCATTATTAAAGAGAAAATATAATTTTCAGGTTTGGCAACTTAAAAAAACCTTTTTCAAGTTCAAGGTATATTTTTATTTACTAAAAAATAATTTCTAATTTTTATGATGATTCTTCCTGAAGAGCTGCTTTCTTGTTAGAGAAAGAATTGGTAGGGACTGGACTGCTGCTTCAGGAAAGTTTTCACCAGCAAATCTGACCTGTCTCCTCTGCTGGTTCAGTAAAATAATCCTATTGTCCAAAATAATATAGAAGACATAAAAAACATAGATTCTATGTAACTCAGTATGCAATAAAATCTTGAAATCATACTGGTATACTATTTATTTCACACGGCAATCAGAAATTAAGGGAACATTACTTAAAAACCGAGTGATTTAGATCAAAAGTAAAAATACTCACTTTTATTCAACTGTTCCATAAAATACCCTTAATAATAGGATATCAAAAATTTTAACTTTATTAAATTATTACAAAATTTTCAGTATGACTAGTTACAGTGTGACCTTTGCTATCTGATGGTTTTGGTTACTTATGTACTATTAATATTGGTATCAGCATACATTTCAGAAATACAGCATCTGAAATTATATAGCTTTCTGATCCATGGCAGCTGGGTTGTCATTACTATCTCTGTAGAATAAAGGTCAGCACAAGGTGGCTCTTTTGTAATTTAAGGGGATTTAGTTAGAAAAGATCACTTTTGTAACTAAATAAATATTTCCTTTTATAAGACTTAGAAGACATTTTATTAGCATAAATCCTAAAAGTATTTTCAGTGCAGATCTGATTAAATTACATGTTTCATGTATACACATAAATATGGCTCCCAAACATAATCTCTTTTACATTAGTGAGTCTCTTCCAAAAAGTAGTAGTTTGTTGCTTTAAAAAAATAAACCTGTTGGAGTAGAACATCTTTTTACCTTTGACCTAATGGGGTAATAAACAAGCCACCTTGTTCTCGATTTCACTTAAATTATACAGGTTCCTTTCCTTCAAAAGTGTCAATAAGTTTTCAAATGCATAGCACAAGTATTACATAAGATAGGGGATTATGCCATTTAAAAAATAATTGTATGCAGAAATAAGTCAGGATGTTTACAAACAACTAAATAATCAGGAAATGGAATTTTTGTTTCAGATCTTTAACTTCTAATTTAAGATTATAACCTAAAGTTCAAGTTATGAATTATAATCCTATAATAAAATTTTTATTCAATGTCCAAATTCTAAACAGTCTACAATAGTACCTGTTCATGTTTGTTAATGTCTGATCAGCCGATGGTGCACCAATTCTTTTATTACCAGCAAGATTTTTACCACCACTTCCAGTGTATGTGAATTCGTCACCTCGGTCCTGTAGGAGATAAATTTCTGCATTAATATATGTCAACTTGACTATAATTTCATCAATTCTTATTTCAGAGTCAGAACATTTGATTAGGTTGTCATGAAATACTTTCAAAGTATTTGAAATTTTGTATGTAGTATACCTTCACCTTGAATAATTTGGCCTAAAGCTTTCATGTTATAGTTTCCAGGATCAGCAGATGGCATAAAGGTTATGTTGCTGGACTCCCACATAGTCGACTGTGGTTCGAGTTCAGGATGCAGCAGTTTAAAACTCATGCTGAGAGTGTGTGTGCCCAAGATGCCAGGAGAAAAATGGAGAAGGCACTTTGGCATGGCCATCCTCCAGGGAGTAATTTCTTATTTTCTATCTGTCTCTCCAGTGAGCACACATGCCCTATAGCAAAAATCTCTCTTAAAAAAATAAAGTTATAGTTTCCAATATCTCCAAATTTAACTGTTCTCATGTAGTATATATAGCCAAATAATCTACAGAATGATACAGATTAGGTCTTAGAGCTTAGAAATATTTCATTTTATTAAATTCAATGTTAATTAAAATAGAGTTATTGGGACCAGAAGATGGCATAATGGTTATGTCGCTGGACTCCCATGTAGCGGACTACAGTTCAAGTGTCAGATCCAGTGGCTTAAACTCACACCAGGCGCGTATGCATGTGTGCCCAAGATCCCAAGAGGAGAAAAAGGGGAAAAAGGGATTGTGGTATGGCCATCCCGGTGGGGGGGTGATTTCTCTCTTTTTGTCTCTCTTTCTCTTATCTTTCTGGTGAGTACCCTATAGCAAAAATCTCTCTATTAAAAGAAAAAATAAAAATAATAGAGTTACCAATACTAGCCATAGGTTCCACTTTGTGGTATTGCTCCAAAACTGAACACTCTGTAACTGAACTCTCAATTGTCATCTCAACAGTCAGTCTAAGTTGACCTAAAAACCACATATTGAAATTCGAACTTAAGTTCCCAACATTTCAGACTCTATGGGTTTATTCATATTATATTGATGTAAAATAATCACCTATCATTAATTTTTTTTTTTTTCGGAGAGGTTTTTGCTATAGGGTGCATGCGCTCACCAGAAAGACAGAGGGAGACAGATAGAAAGTAATAAATCACCCCACAGGGAGGATGGCCACACTGCAATCCCTTCTCTTACATTCTCTTCTTGGGATTTTGGGCACACATGTACATGCTCCCGGTGTGAGGTTTAAGCCCCTGGGTCTGGGACTTGAACCATGGTTGACTACATGGGAGTTCAGTGACATAGTCATTACGCTAACTGCTGGTCCCCTCATAAAAAACTTTTTTACAAAAGAATATGAAAACTAAATGTAGTATAAAAAGTCTACTAATGTGGGGGGAGAAATCATGTTAAAAGGAGGTATTAAACTAGTGGCACAATTATTTATTTATTTTTTGGGGGGGAGAGATTTTCGCTATAGGGCGCATGCGCTCGCCAGACAGAGAGAGACATAGAGACAGAAAGTGAGAAATCACCCCCCAGGGGGGATGGTCACGCCACAATCCCTTCTCCTCCATTCTCCTCCTGGGATCTTGGACGACGATGCACATGCACTCAGCATGAGTTTTAAGCCGCTGGGTCCAGGATTTGAACTGTTGTCAGCTATGTGCAAGTCCAGTGACATAATCACTATGCCATCTGCTGGTCACCCAGGTTTCATGGTTTGTTTATTTATTTATTTATTTATTTATTTGTGGAGAGGTTTTTGCTATAGGGCTCATGCACTTGCCAGAAAGACAGAGAAAGACAGACAGAAATTGAGAAATCACCCCCCAGGGGGGATGGCCACGCCGCAATCCCTTCTCCCCCATTCTCCTCTCAGGATCTTGGGCCTACCCACACATGTGCCTGGTGTGAGTTTAAGCCACTGGATCCAGGACTCAAACCGTGGTCAATTACATCGGAGTCCAGCAACACAGCCATTATGCCAACTGTTGGTCCCAGATTTCATGGTTTTAAAGTGTTTTTATTTGAATTCACTTTCTGTTAACCCAATATAAGATATTAAGGAACTTCATCTTTACTGTTTTCTATTTGAAGGAATTCTAAAAAATAAGTATATCTACAACAGCCCAGAACACCTCTTAAATTAATCAGAAACAACTTTTTTTTTTTTTGAGATGTTTTTGCTATAGGGCATGTGTGCTCCCCAGACAGACAGAGAGAGACATAGAGACAGAAAGTGAGAAATCACCCCCCAGGGGGGATGGTCACGCCGCAATCCCTTCTCCTCCATTCTCTCAAGATCTTGGGCACGCACGCACACGCACTCGGCGTGAGTTCTAAGCCACTGGGTCTGGGACGTGAACCGTGTTCGACTACGTGGGAGTCCAGCGACATAGCCATTACGCTAACTGTTAGTTCCCTAGAAACAACTTTCAACATGGTATCTGGATTGACTTCACAATATTCAGATTCATAATTCTGTCAACTTCTCAAGCTATAGTGACAGGGATGCTATAAAGAAAATGTAGTGGGGAGGTCAACAAATGGTGTGGTGGTAAGGCACAGGACTCCCATATGGTGGACTATGGATCAAATCCCAGACTCGGCAACTTGCTTTCTCATTTCTCTCTCTCACACATATTTAATTAGCTAATTAAATAATAATAATAATAATTATAATAATAATAAAATGAAATAAATAATTCTTTAAAAAAAGAAAATGCAGTGGAGAATAGAAAAGCATAATAGGAACAACCCAGGATAAATAATGCTTAAAACACATGAACAAAGGAGCCAGCAGGTGGCATGGTGGTTAAGGTGAGGGACAGTCCCATATGGCTGACCATGGTTCAAGTCCCAAGCCTGGTGGCTTGCTTTCTCACTTTTTCTTTCTCTGTGCCTGTCTTTCTCTGATCAAAAAAATAAATGAATGAATAAATAAAATTAAATGAATAATTCTTAGGGAAAAAAAGAACAAAAACATTTCTGATTGCCTTTCAGGCAAAGAAAACTAACTCATCAACACCTCAGTCATTATACCAACAAAAATATTTCAATTATCATAAGGAAAACTACTGCCAGACTATCACCCAGTATTATTTCAGACTTTTTTTCTATTGAAAAATGATTAGCCTGGGCTAGCTGGTGATATTGGTGGTTAAAGTGACAGGATCCCACATGGACTCACTGCATGGTTCAAGACCTGGACCTTGTGGCTTGAAAAACATACCAGGCACATGTGTGTGCATGCCCATAATCCCAAGAGAAGAATGAAGAAGGGACTGTGGTATGGCTATGCCCTGTAGGGAGTGAGTTCTCATTTTTTTTTCTCTCTATCTTGTTCCCTCTCTTTTCTTCCCTGGTGAACACATAAGCCCTTTGGCAAAATAAATAAATAAATAAGCCTAAATATGTTGTATCTCGTAGTTTATGGTACACTAAACTATCCCTGTGAAGTAATAGCCTAAACAAGGCTACAACCTGGGCAGAACTCATATAAACAGCTTTGTCAACACAATGGACACGGTGCTGTTCCAGAGTACTTCAATTTCCCATGTATTTTCCAATCTCTGTACTTCCTGCAAACTGCTAAAGTAACTGCCCAAGACAATAAGCTGGATGCACATTCCTGCCATCACCCTTATCAGATATAAAAGATTTTCACCTCAAATCTTCTCAACTTCTCCCCACCCAAAGACTATCAGATAAACCATCCTAAAGCAGTTAAAACTATTCCTCTTTTTCCAGACAACTGAGAAATTAGTGACTCCACAATTCAAAGCTGTCTAGAATATAGCTTCAATTCTTTGCCAGTTTCTCAGGTACTGTTCACATGTCTGTAAAACTGGATATTACCACTACTACTGATAGATTCATCTAGCAGTATATGTGCAAGTTTAGGCTAACCATTTTACATATGATTAATTTACTTAACTCTCACATCAAGCCTATGAAGTATGTATTTAGAAACTGTTTTAAAGATGAGGCAGAAGTATAGTTCTTAGGGTCATACAACTAGGAAGAGATGACTCTATAAATAGCATGGCCTCAGAGTCTTCTCTTGACCCTTGAGCAAAGTACCTCTTAGGACAATTGAGAAAAGGGAGATCATCCTTGTGGGTCCTCATTTCCCAAGAGAGGTCACTGAAACACAGGGCACTAAAACTAGCATTTGATTAATTCTCAAGTTCTGAGGCTACAATATTAACGGGGTTTATTGGCAGGTACTCAAGAGTTTCACTTTCATTCATCCCACTGAACCAAGTTTACTGGGTCAATGAATGTTGTGCCAAAGTCAGAGTTTCAGAACAAAATTAAAAAAAAAAAAAAAAAAAACTTGCCAAAGGCAGATGCACTCCTCAGAGGGAGACTGAGACAGAGAGAGAGGGAGAGAGAGAAAGTGAGAAAGCAATCCCCCATGGTTAACAGTCATGCCACAATCTCTTCTCTCAGGATTTTGGGCACAAATGCTATGTGCCAAGTGTGTTTCAAGCCACCAGGTCCAGGACTCAAATCATGTGGTTAGCCATGTAAGATCAGCTGCCACAACCACCATACCATCTGCTGGCCCTGATACACCTTCTAACTTGTACAGAACTGATCAATTAAACATGAAAAACATTCTAAAAAGAGACGGTAGTATTTTTTGTAGCCTAAACAAAACTCGCATATTTTACTGAATAATCAATACAGGTTCTAAAGAACAAGGCTGTAAGATAACTTACTACTTCATCTGCAAATCCACCAGCCAGGACAAGAGAATAGGCCCCATCATTACTTCGACCATGAATTCCACCGACATGGGGCCTATGAACACCTGCTTCGCTCACCTATAAAGTAAATAAAAAGAGTCTCAAAATACCTCTGAACAGTTAGTTAAGTTACATTTATAAATTGCTTTCACATATATTTCTGCACCCTAAAAAACCCTAGAACTGAGTATCTTTTCCTTTCGTCACACATTAGTTCTCCCAAATATACACTTCAGGTACTGAGCTGATCAGGCCTGGGATTCTGAGTTTCACAATAACAATTAAATAATCATATGTCTACTAGAACTTCCAGCTCAACTTGGCTAAGAGAGAACTATCAGTGGTCTAGACCTCTTCTCCCATCTTATTTTTCATCTTTGATTAAGGCCCTGTTCCTTACCCAGTTGGCAAAGTGAAAAATGCAGGTGTCATTTTAGCTTGTCTTCTCCCTTATTCCTCAAACATACCTGGTCACAAGAACTGTTGATTTTACCTCCTAAATCTCTCCATCTTTTTTTTTTTTCTCCACTCAAATTCATTTTTTTCTATTCTGTTGCTCAATTTTAATTTGAGTCATGAATGCTTATAATAATCCCTTTTGCACAGTCTCTAGTTTTGCTCTTTGCAACTCATTCTTTCACAAACAGAATACCTTTAAGAACACTTATGCTTTTTACTTTTTAACTGTTGACATTAAAACATGTTTAATGGTCTCACAGTATCAATCACAAGTTAAGCATTTTACATTACTCTTTCAGTCTAGCTCCTATCTATTTTCTCAGTCTTATCTCCAGCTTTTCTTTCATAAAGCCTACATGCTTGAGCTAAAACTACTCAGTATTACCCAAATATGCTATCCATTTCTAGTTCACTCATGTTATTCTTTCTGTTGTTGTTGTTTTAGGTTTTTGCCATAGGATGCCTATGCTCCCCAGAGAAAGACAGAGACGTAGAGAGAGAAAATGAGAAATCATCTCCTGGAGGGATGGCCATGCTACTATCCCTTCTCCATTCTCCTCCTGGGACTTTGGGCATGCATACACACATGCCTGGTGTGATTTTCAATGCAATTCTACTTCAGTGGTCCATACTTTCTTATATATCCTCAGTTCTTCCACATTGAAAAAGTGTCATTTTGTGCACTTCAAACTCCCTGAGAAAGGTCTTATAGGTGAATCTGTTTGTGATTGTTCTTAGCAAAGTAAAGGACACTGAAATTCAAGCTTGTACAAGTGGGCATGGGAAAAGACGCACTTAAGAAGCCAATGAAAAACTGATTAAGAGCCACAGAATCTGGAAAGGCTCAAGCCTTGGAAATACTGGTCACTATAGCAGAGATAGGGTCACTTAATTTCCTCATCTTAGCAGCCCCGGTAAAAATAAATCCATTCTTCTCATCTTCCTTACTTCTTGATTGTTAAATCCAACCTACCAGTTGCTCAGGCCAACAATCTCATGGTCATCTCAAATATATTTTATTTGCCAGAGGGTACATACGTATGCCAAAGAGAGTCAGAAAGGGAGAGGGAGAAAGCACCTCTCACTGGGGTGTGGTTATAGTGCAATCCCTTTTCCTCCATTCTTCTATCCTGTTGAGATTCTGGACATGCACATACACGTGCCTGGTGTGCTTCTCAAGCTGTTGGAGCTGAGACATGAACCACATGATGAGCCATGTGAGATCTGGCTCCTTTAAGCACTAGGATGTGGGGCGGCTCAACCATATTTAACTTTTTTTCTTTATTCATCATAGAGCATGTACATTTGAAAATGAGCACAGAAGAGAGGAATGAGCAACCTTCTACAGGGTCTGGTCATATTGCAATCTCCTTCTAAGTCCCTTAGCACATTAAATCTGGAGCACTGGCATGCAGTCCTGGTGTGTTTCAGGCCACGGATTTCAAGTGCTATCACCATGTAGGATCTAGTTTCTCAAACAGCATATTACCATTGTACCACAGAGCCAGTCCATATCTTAGACCACATTAAGGAGACTTTTTGACTTCAGTGACAAGTATATATTTTTTAAAAAAGGGATAAGTGGTTGTGTCCTGGCCCATTCAGGGAAGCTATGCCCTAAACTCCATCTTCTAGACTTCCGAAAAAGCACAGTAGAGGAGAGATTTTTTTTGTCATAGAATGACCAAAAACCACTGCAGAGGCATAAGAAACATGAGAAACCAAGAAAATATCCCTCCCCTAAGAGAAAAGAACAATCCCTCATTGTCCACAGACAGTACAGTAGAACTTTCAGAAATGTCTGATAGAGAATTCAGAATATTCAGAGTGACAAAACTAAACAAGATGCAAGAGTTGAGAGATAATGAACTCTAGAAGATGCAGAAGAAAAGAGACGAGTTCCAGGAGGTGTTGAAGTTCCTCCAAGACCTGAAAGAGGAAATACATAACATAAAAAAGAATCAAATGTACCTATTAGAAATGAGGCTGCCATTCAGGAAATCAAAACTTCCCTTGAAAGTACTAAAAGAAGATTAGTCCACGCAGAAAATTGAATCTCGGATGTTGAAGGCAAAAACTCTAAAAAAAAAAAAAAAAAAAAAACATGAGAAATACGAGACAGAATTAAGCACCCAAACATCTGGATAATTGGTATCCCAGAAGGTGAGGAAACTAATAAGGACATTGATGATCTATTCCATGAAATCTTGGAAGAAAACTTTCCAAATCTAGAGAGGCATTCGAATATCCAGACTCAAGAAATACAATGGACCCCTAATAGAATCAACCCAATAAGATCTTCTCCAAGGCATACCAAACCCAAATCGACCAAAACCACAGACAGAGACAAGATACTAAAATTGGCATGAGAGAAATGTCAAGTTACTTGCAAAGGATATCCCATCAGGCTAACATCGGAC
>NW_006159588.1:1341818-1348577 GCF_000334495.1 Tupaia belangeri chinensis
TCAATAGCAGACCCACTCTTCAAGAAGTTCTGAAAGGAGTGCTCTACCAGGAAAACTAAAGACACATAAAGAAATAAGAGAACAAAAGGCAACCAAGAAAATGACCAATTTAATGCTATGGACAAGAAATATCAATAATAACATTGAATGTTAACTTCCAGGATTTAAAAATGGAAAGATTGAATCACAGTAACACTGTATATTCAACAGAAGAGAGTCTGAACATAAGACTGAACTGGTGAAATAGAATTTCATAACTTTCTGAATGGAACATTACTGATTTTTTTTTTTTTTTACTATGCTTTGTTTTCCCAATTTAAGTATTTTACTTTCTTTTGGGTTGTTGATAATTTCAGCAATTTGTTAAAATACTTTTCTTGTTTGTTTCTTTAAATGGAAACAAACTTTTCTTCCTTTCTGACCCCTCTGGAATTGGAAAATATTTGGGAGTATTCTTATTTTGTGGTAGAAGGGTTATTTGCATAAGTTCAGTAATGCTGTTTGCATTGAATCAGAAATTGGAAATACTAATTATTAGACAGGGCTTTGACTAGAATTTCATATCTGAAGATTAATCAGGAAATTATGGAACTAAGGTGGATCTCAAGTAAGCCAAAAGAAGCTCTTAGAAAGATGGCCTGGCACCATAAATAGTTCTCCCTAGCAGAGAGGATTAGAGAAGATATATGAAAGAATTTATAACATAAAACAACCTGGACTTTTCTAGCCCGGCATTGTAGTCAGTAGAGATTGCAAAAGAGCAACCACGCCAGTGGATTATCTTGAGGAAGACTTTGAAGGAAGAAAAAGAGACTGATCTTTGCTAGCAGATGGTGTTATCATGGAATACTTGGTAGGAAGGGCCAAATTGAGAAGGTTTATATGTGACTAGTGTGCTGGGAATTTGCTTTTCAACAATTTGAGTAGTTGACATGTAAATATTTTCTCAAAAATATTTAAAACCACAATGTCTTCGTTATTATAGTCATAAACAAAATTATAAGAAATATTTTAAACATTATCTTTAAAAATTCAGTATTTTGAAAGTTGTTTATTAACTGCCAAGAACTATGGAGTATGAACAAAAATTTTTGATATGTAAAGTAAATGTGGAAAAACGTAAAAATAAGTAAAGAAAAAGAGGACGTTAATAAAACTAAAATGTAAAGTAAAAAGCAGTATCTACATGTCATTTACAAACATGGAGGTAATTTCAAAGAGATTAACTAAAATCTTAAAGTGATTATCTCTGAAAAACAAAATGCAAATGAAAAGTAGAATAGGTTTTTTTAATAATTATTATTATTATTTTTTTTTAATATTTGCTAGGCGGTGTGTGAACTTGCTGGAGAGAGAGAGAGAGAAAGCACCTCCCATGGGGAATGGTCATGCTGCAATTTCTTCTCCTCCATTTCTTCTTTCAGGATTTTGGGCATACACGCTCATGCATACACATCCACTTGGTGGTTTGTTTTGTTTTGTTTTGTTTGCTATAGGGTGCATGCGCTTGCCAGAGAGAAAGACAGAAAGACAGAAAGTGAGAAATCACCCCCCTTGGTGGGAGGGCCACCCTGTAATCCCTTCTCCTCCATTCTCCTCTTGGGATCTTGGATACGCATGCACTCATGCCCAGCATGAGTTTAAGGCACCGGGTCCGGGACTCGAACCACGGTCGACTACATTAGAGTCCAGCGACACAGTCATTATGCCAACTGCTGGTCCTGCACTTAGTGTCTTTTTCAAGACACTGGGTTCAGAACTTGAACCATGCAGTTGGTCATGTGAGATCCAGCACCTTAACTACCATGCCATAAGCTGGCCTCCCACATGGCTGACCACAGTTTGAGTACCAGACATGGTGGTTTACTTTCTCACTTTCCCTCTCTCTTTCTACTATGTCCCTCTCTGGTCAAATTAAAACAAACAGATAAATAAAGACAAATACAAATAATTATTAAAAAAATACAAATGACATTCTATTATTATACTTTTCAGACTATGTACATATATTATTTAATTTAGAATTTTATCACAAGTCTATGTATCAGAGCCACTCCATACAAAAATTTGTCTCTGTGTTTTTTTCTTTTTCTTTCTTTTTTTTGCTAGAGGGCATGTATACTTTCCAGAGAGAGACAAAGATGGAGAGGAGAAAATATCTCCATAGAGAATAGTCATGCCACATTCCTCTCTCCTCCACTGAAGATTTTGGGCACACAGGCACACGTGCCCAGAGTGTTTTTCAAACCACTGGGTCCAGGACTTGAACCACGCAGTTGGCCATGTACCTTAACCACTATGCCACAGAGCTAGGCTGCCTCTTTTATTTAAACTAAAGTTCAGAGTCCTGGGTGTCTCTAATAGGAAACTGCTTTACTGAAGAGATTTTGCTTTACTTCCACATTAAGTTTTCCATGATAAAGCTGCCTTTTAAAAGAAATTAGGTAGGACCAACAAACAGCATAAGGTTACGTCACTGAACTCCTAAGTAGTTGACCAAGGTTCGAGTCCCAGACCTGGTAGCTTAAACCTCATGCTGGGCACGTGTGTAGGCATGCCCAAGAGCCTAATGGAAGAGAAGGGACTGGGCATGGCCATCCCCCCTGAAGGTGATTTCTTGCTTTCTGTCTCTCTGTCTCTCTGACAAGCACATGAGCTCTATAGAAAAAAATTTCTTAAAAAAAAAAGAAGAAGAAATCAGGAATAAATACAATAGTGCCTCCCTTGAAGGGAAAGGGAAAATAATGCTCGCATTAGCTAGTCATTCCTTCTGCTCGGTCTTAGTATTCATCCAGAAGGATAAGCCCCAAACACCTGAAGCAAGGTTAGAGTTCAATGCCATTGACAATTTCACACATGACCTAAAGAAAAAATTTGCAAGAAAAATTCTTTAGAAAACTTAATAATGCTAACTATCACAACTGTAATAGAACAGTAAAATAAACTGATAAGATAGCCCAGCCATGGCGGCACAGGCAAGTAGGCGCACTGTTGTATGATGCTAGAGACCAAGCAGGATGGCTCTGGGTTCACGTCCCAGGTCTATCTTAACAAACCAGGTACACCCATGACCTTGAATGAGTGTAGGGCTGGGAGGAAGGATTACAACTTAAGGATCCTGTCAAGGGTGCCTATCTGCCCTAACCCTTAGAGGAAATAAATAGGTAAACTGTGATTGGGGGTAGGGAGACATAGCTATTACCTAATTCTGTGATGTACGTTCCAGTGTCTGCTAAGTTCTGGGGCAGAGCATACCTATCCTAAAGAAAACTTTTCATTCTAAAATCTGAATGCCAAGTGCTACTGGTTAGGTCCATTTATAATCAATAGATGTTAACACTGCTATAATTTGTACTACACTCAATTTTGCCCTTTTAATAAAGCCAATTTTAAAACATACCTGAACTCTAAATCTCCAAGTTGATCCAACAGGAATACCAGGAATAGGTCCATAATGATTAGAAGGGACAATTGTACATTCTCTTGTACGACCAACACAAGCCATTCCCTGCAAGTCACAAAACAAGCTGTATCAGTTACGTTAATCTTAGTGAAAGCCCTTGACAAGGGAATAAAATAAAAGTTTAACTATTTGTATACCAATATCAGTAATATTAACAAATAACTATATTGTTTAACTTTTTATACCATTATTCCTATTGGTACTGAAACATTATATATTATAACTTGGTACTAGGGAGAAAAGGGGAATTTCTTTTTTACCCTGCCCCAGTCTCTCCGGCTTTCAGTACTAGCTGATGGCATCTTTGCTTTCTTTTTACTCATCTTGAGTCTTTCACCAGCCTTTACAACTTCACTGGAATCAGTTTTACAGGAAGGACAATACCTTCAAAAGAAAAAAGAATACAGGAATTTTGTCAATACCATATAAAGGCCAGCAATGAATGGCCTCTCTAGGTTAAAACAAGTTTTAAGATGTATTACTTGGTATATGTTACAGAGCTTCACCTGACATGGAAGTATAAAACACTTCCAAATGTTTACATGGTTAGACAGGCTGCAAAAAAATTGTCATTCTTTTAGAGAAATTTAAAGATTTTAATATTATTAATTCTCAAATCCAGTTAAAAAGCCAAAGCTGTGAGATTCAAATGGCACTATGAACTCTACTCTTATCACAAGCCACAAGTACAGGAATGACTCATTTGAAGTTCTTATAAGAAAAGTAGCAGGCCAGCAGGTGGTGCAGAGGTTAAGGCAGCTGGGAGATTTCTCACTTTCTCTATCAAGCACACACATTCTAGAGCAAACTAAAAAAGAAAAAAAGAAAGAAAAAAAGAAAAAGAAAAGTACCTGGAATAAATACTCCCAGACCCAACACTGAGCTATGCAATAGATAATTGCCCCATCTTTGTTATTAGAATTCTCACAAGTCAAAATATATAGTTTATTATAAGTACATAGGACTTCAAGGATGTTTGTTTTTATCCCTAGCTCAATTTTTACTCTCTATACTTATTTGTCCTTTATCCTATTTATAATTGTTCATCCTACTACAACTTGTATAAGTTGCCTAAAGTCATTTTATTTATTTATTTGTTTGTTTGTTTGTTTGTTTATTTATTCTATAGGACAAGTGCATTTATTGGAGAAAGACAGATGGGGAGGTGGTGGGAGTGGGAGTGAGAAAGCAACCCCCAGGGGGGACAGTTGTACCACAATCCCTTCTCACTCCATTCTCCTTTTGGGATTTTAGATATACACACAGAAGCACCCAGCCTGTGTTTTCAAGTCACTGGGTCAGACATTCAAATAGCACAATAGGCCATGTGGGATTCAGCTGCCTTAACCATATCACTGGTTGTCCCAAGTCTTTTCTAAAAGCGAAGTATGTATCCATAGAACAAGAAAGAGCTCTTCTTGTGTCAACAGAGAATGGCAACTTTGGGAATATCCTAACAAAAATCTAATGGCTACTGTGCAATTAATCTTCAATTTCTTTGTCTATGCTTTCTATTTCATATTTATGTATTCCATGTGGCCTTTAGAGCAAAGAAGACATCTCTGACTACTAATTGATCTTGACTGCCTGATTACGAGATTCTTTTTTAGCAATAAATAATCAGTACTGAATTTTGAGTAAATTATGTCTATAAAAGCACTAAATAATTTTTTTTTAATTCTCTATAGGGCATGGGTATTCACCAGGGGGCGGGGGGGGGGGGGGGGGGAAGAGAGAGAGAGAGAGAGAAATCATCCCCTGGAGCTATGCTGCAATCCCTTCTCTGCCATTCCCCTCTTGAAATTTTGGGCATGCATGCACATGTGCTAGGCATGTTTTTCGAAGTCACCAGGTCTGGGACTCAAACCAGCAAGTCTGTCAAATGGGATTCAGCCAGCTTAAATACCATGTCACCAGCTTGCCCTAAAATATCTTCTAATGGAGAAATGAGGACGGCTTCCAAAAATTAATTGGTCCTAGAGAGAGACTATATTTTATAGTTACACGCTTGTAACTGTAATTTTGCCAAAGATCCTCTGATTAAAGCAGGGATTACCAGTCTGATGAGAAAAAACATTCACAGGTTTAAATATCTAGATAACATGATTCAGAGAAGTAGAAAAGAAGGCTTATGGTTAAAGAGTTCTAGATGAAGTGAAGGACTTGGATATGTACACACAGACATTCCATAGAGCAATATAATACAGTCTATACCATCCTACAGTCATACCTGTATTCACTCCTTTAATAGTTTTTGTTTAGAATCTATGTGCAAGGCATAATGCAGGGTCTTCAAAAAGTTCATGGAAATGTGTATTATGAATATCACTGTGTATTATGAATATCACTGTGCATAGATTTCTAAATTTTTTACATAAAAATAAATTCATAATTTAATTTTCTACAAACTTTTTTGGAGCCCTCTCATCTTAATGTTGGACATAAACATTTGTAATCATAGTGGGGACCAGCAGTTGGCGTGATGGCTATGTCTCTGGACTCCCATGTAGTTGACCACAGTTTGAGTCCTGGATCTGTGGCTTAAACTCATGTCAGGCGTGTGTGCGTGCGTGCCCAAGATCCCAAGAGGAGAATGGAGGAAAAGGGATTGTGGCATGGCCATTCCCCTGGGGGGTGATTTCTCACTTTCTGTCTCTCTGTCTCTCTCTGTCTTTCTGGCAGTCATACACACCCTATAGTAAAAACCTCTCAAAAATATATTTGTAATTATAGTAATTAAGAAAAACTAGTATACATAAAGAAAAAAATTCAGAATGTGTTAAGGACATCAAAGGAAACACATAAGGGCTATATGATAACAATGACTAGAAATGGTATGCTTCTTAGAGTGGCGATGACAAGGAAGCTACTCTAGGCAAAGAAATAATAAATATAAAGGTTCTAAGGCATAAATGTGATATGCTTTGAGGAACATAAATGTGGGTACAACTGAAGGTTAGGGAGTAAACAGACTAGTGATAAGCCTAGAGTTAGAGCAGACACAGGTCAGATCAAATATGGTACGGGCAGGTCAGCCTATGGCATAGTGATTAGGGTAGCTATTGACCTCCAAATCCAAGTCATGGACCTGGCAGCTTGAGAAATATGCCTGGGGCCTGCCCAAAATTCCAAAAAGAAGGGAGAAATGTAGAAGAAAGGATTGTGGTACGACTGTTCCCATGGGGTGTGCTTTCTTACTTTCTCCCTTGCTTTCTTTGTCTCTCTAGTGAGCACACTTGCCCTCTTACTAACTAAAAAAAAAAAAAAAAAAAAAAAAAAAAAAAGGAAGGGCTTAA
>NW_006159588.1:1348714-1374363 GCF_000334495.1 Tupaia belangeri chinensis
AAAAAAAAGAAAAGTAAGGGCTTAAATTTTATTATAGGTGCAATAAGAAGATATGAATGAATTTTAAACAGATGTGTGACCTGATTCAGGACTTAGCAAGATCATTTTGTTGCTGAAGGAGAAAAGATAGTAGGTCAATATTATGGAAGCAAACTGTCTAATACCTATTATAGTTCAGAAAAGAAATGGTAGTTCGAACTAGGGGGTAAGAATGGAGAAGATTATGAATAACTGCAAGATTTGGTGGTATACTAAATATAGAGTAAGTAAAGGGATGAAGGAGGAATCAAGGATGAAATTTAGCTTTCTAGCATGAACAAATGGCTAAGATGATAATACTATTTGCCGAAGTTTGAGGAAAGATCAGGATTTTTAAAGACATTCGCATAAATCAAAATCTTCCTCTGGACCAATTTTGTGATGCTAGTCATGTAAGAAACTGGACACAGAAATATAAAGCTCATGGGAGATTAAATCTGAAGATATAAATCCAAAACTATTTATCTTCATATTTAAAGTATCATTGTTGGGTGGGGTTATCCAAGGAACAAGCACAAAGAGAAAACAAATGAGTAGTCCTTAGGGGGAACTGTGAAATCTGGTATATGAGAGGAAACCAATGAAAGACTAAGAAGGAAAGACTGGTGAAGTAAGTGGAAAATCAAGATCATATGCTATACTCAAGTCTATAATCTATAAAGACAAGCGTGAACAGCTGAGCAGCAGAGTAAGAAGGGGACCAAGAGTGATCACTGGGTTTAGAAACAGAGAACTTGTCTGTGAATCTGTCTTACTGCGTGGTCAGAAAAGTCATGGCTATCTCTGTTTTTCCATGCAAAAATGTGTCATGACTTTTCTGACAACCCAATAAGTAGACATAGTAGTGGGAAGGAAAGCCAGACTGGAGTGCAGAGGTATGAATGAGAACAGAGGATGCAGAAACAAATAGTGGAGATAGCTCTTTTGAAGCTTGCCATGAAAAGAACAGAGAATAGGTTATGCAGCTAATGGAAGAAATGAGATCTAGGGAAGCTTGTGTACTTGTGTATATGTTTTAAAAACTCAAGAGATTCTAGTATGCTAATAAGAATGGTTCAGTAATGGAAATCTGAGAGAAGAATTAACTGTAGCAGTGAAGTACCTGGAAAGGCAAAAGGATACGGAACTGTGATAGCAGGTGGTTTGCATTTTAGAGAAGGAGAAATACGTAAGACACTGAATTGAGAGGGAAAATTATTTCAGAGAAAACATGACGGTAAAATTCAGAGTGACCACATGAGGTACTTAAGGAGGATAAAAGGAAGACGTTATATCCCTTCTCTTTTTTTCCCATCTCTATAGCTTCTGTCATAGTACAAGGGGTCTTCACAAAATGAACGGAAAAATGACTATCATGAAAAAATCTATGCATGGATTTCGAAAATTTCATGTGAGAATAAACTCATACTTTAATTCTACTTTTCTGTGAACTTTTTGGATGCCCTTAGGATATAGTGACCATCTTCTAAGAGGTCAGGAAGAAACCAAAGGAATGGAGAAAAATCTATTCTTCATATAGATACTTGCAGCATTCACCATTTCTGACTGTCAACCCTCTCACTTAAAAATCCTCCAGGGTAGCAATATAGCCCATGTTATAAAAAGAAAACTCCTTAATACAGTATTTGAAAGTTCATTATAACTTTGGTCACATTTTTCCCTAGTCTTCTTCCTAATCACTTCTTTTTATAGTTATCACTGCTCAATAAAGAAGTACAGATTTTAGCAGGTGTATTTGATTTCAAAGCCTTGTTCTGCTTAACAACTTCATATAAGGTACTTTTTTAGTGTCCAGCATACATTGGATAGAAAAATGCGTCGTGACTTTTCTGACCCACTATTAACTACTTAATAATTACTAGTACAGGATGAGCAACCCTAATCCAAATATCTGAAATGCTCCAAAGTCTAATACTTTTTGAGTATATGACACTAGAGGTGGGAAATTCCACACCTGATTTCATGTTGACAGGTTGCTGCAATATGAAAACATTGTAGGACCAGTCAATGGCATGGTAGTTAAGGTGGCTGGATCCCACATGGCCAACTGAGTGGTTAGGGTCCTGGACCAAGAGACTTGAAAAATATGCTGAGTATGTGCATGTGTGTGCTCAGAATCCTGAAAGGAGAAATGGAGAATGGATTGTGGCATGACCATCCTTCGTGGGGGTTGATCACTTTGATCACTTTTCCCCCTTCTCTCCCTCTCTCCACCCAGTACAAACACCCCTTAGCAAATTTTTTAAAAATAAAAAGAAATATATATGTATTTTATAAAGTCACCTTTAGGCCATGTAATATAGGGTATTCAGGCATACCTGAGATACTGGAGATTATGATCCAGATCACCACAATGAAACAGATAATGCAATAAAACAAGTCACAAGAATTTTTTGGTTTCTCAGTGCATATAAAAGTTGTTTGCGAGACCAGCAGCTGGCGTAATGGCTATGGACTCCCATGTGGTCGACCGTGGTTTGAGTCCCAGACTTGGTGGCTTAAACTCATGCCAGACACGAGTGCAGTTGTGCCCAAGATCCCAAGAGGAGAATGGAGGAGAAGGTATTGTGGTGTGGCCATCCCCCGGTGGCAGGGAGGGAGGGGGTGATTCCTCGCTTTCTGTCTCTGTCTTTCTGGTGAGTGCACATGCCCTAGGCAAAAATGTCTCCAAACTAAAACAAAAAACAAACAAACAAAAAGTTGATGTTTGGGACCAGCATGTGGTGTATTGGTTGAGGTGCTGGACTCCCACATGGCCTAGACCTGGCAACTTGAAAATCACACTGGACACGTATGAGCGAGTGCTCAAAATCCCAGGCAGTGAATAGAGAAGAAGGGACCATGGCTTGGCCATCCCCACTGGTGAATGATGTCTCACTTTCCCTCTCACTATCTCCTTCTGTCTTTCTCTAGGGAACATACATGTACTATGGTAAAAAACTTAAAAAAAAATTATGCTTACATTATACTGTAGTCTATTAAGTGTGTGATGGCATTATGCCTAAAAGAACTAATGTACACACCTTAAACTGGCTGAAACAATTTATTTTTCTTTCTTTCTTTCTTTTTTTTTTTTTGAGAGGTTTTTACTATAGGGTACATGCGCTCATCAGAAAGACAGAGAGAGACAAAGATAGAAAGCGAGAAATCACTCCCCCCCCCAGGGGGGATGGCCACGCCACAATCCCTTCTCTTCCATTCTCCTCTCGGGATCTTGGGCACGCACGCACACACGCCTGGTGTGTGGTTAAGCCACCAGGTCCAGGACTCAAACCATGGTCAACTACATGGGAGTTCAGTGACATAGCCATTACGCTAACTGCTGGTCCCATGGAACAATTTCTTAAAATAAGGCCATAACGGGGCCTGTGAGTAGTGTGGTGGTTAAAGCAATGGACACTCCCACATGGGTGACTATGGTTCAAGTCTTGGACCTGGAGGCTTGCTGTCTCACATATTCTCTCTCTCTCTCTGGTCAAATTGAAGAGTAATAATAAATGAATAAAAGTAAAATAAATAATCCACAACAATGGACTCTTTCATGAAAGAATTCTCTAGCATGTGATACTGTTTGACAGCATTTTATCCAGAGCAGAATGTTTTTCAAAACCAGAGGTAATCCACTCAAGTGTTACCAATGCTTTATCAACAAGTTTATGCAATATTCTAAGTTCTTTGTTGTCATTTCAACAATGCTCATGGCATCTTCACCAGGAATAGATTCCATTTCAAGAAACCACTTTCTTTGTTCATCTGCAAGATACAACTTCTATCCATTAGTTTTATCATGAGACTGAAGCAATTGAGTCACCTCTTATTGTTAAAATGTTTTGCTATAGGGTGTATAATGCTCACCAGAGATCAGGAAGGGAGGGAAAGTGAAAGTATACCCTAGGGAGGATGACCATACCACAATCCCTTCTTCATTCTCGCTACATTTTGGGCACCTATGCATATAAGCCTGGTGTATTTCCTAAGCTGGAGGTCCAGAATTTGAACCATGCAGGTAGCCATGTGGGACCATATGTCTGGCCCACAATTCAGTCAACCTCCTTGGGCTCCATTTCTAGTTCCAGTACTTGTTATTTCTATTATACCTGCAATTCTTTCCTCCAAAGTTTTAAACGCCTCAATTTCATCCAGGAGGGCTGGAATCAACTTGTTCCAAACTCCTATTAATGTTAAGACTTTGACCTCCTCTAATGAATCACAAATGGTCTTAATGGCATCTAGAATGGTGACACTTTTCCAGGTTTTCAATTTAGTTTGTCCAAATCCATTACAGGAATCACTATCTATGGCAGCTACAACCTTATACACTGCATTTCTTTCTCTTTTTTTTTAAAAAAAATTATTTATTTAATCATGTCTTCCATGCACGAGAAAGACAAAGAGACAAAGACATCCTCGACAGGATCTTGATACTGTGATCCATTCCCAGCTTCAGGCTGCCCCTGTGTATTCAGGGAGATCTCCAGATGCAAACACTGAAATTTTCCATGTGAGCTGGCTTCACAGAATGCTGCATTTTACTACTGTGCCACTGCTAGCTCCTATAAAATGTACTTCTTAAATAGTTAGACTTTAAAATGAAAATTACAATTTGATCCATGGGCTACCAAAGACACTGTATTGGCAAGCACGAAAACAACATTAATCTCCTTGTCTAACTCTATCAGAGCTCTTGGGTGACCAGGTGCTTTGGCAATGAGAAGTGACATTTTGAAAGGAATATTGCTGAGCAGTAGGTCTCAACAGCAGTAGGGCTCATTCAGTAATCCATGCTGTACACAGATGTGCTGTCATGCAGACTTTGTTGGTACATTTTTAGAGCACAAGCAGAGTAGAGTCAATATAATTTTGAAGGATCCTATGATTTTTGGAATGGCAGATGAACACTGGCTTTAATTTAAAAGTCATGAACTTTATTAGCTCCCTACCAAGAGTCAGCTTGTCTTTTGAAGTCAAGCACTGACTTTTCTTTAGTTATGAAAGTCCTAGATGGCATTTTCTTCTAAATGAAGGCTGCTTTATACACATTAAAAATCTGCAACCACCTTCAATGATGTTAGCTAGATCTTCTAGATAACATGCTATAGCTTCTACATCACCACTTGCTGCTTCACCTTATACTTTTGTTATAGAAAAGACTTTTTTCTGTAAACCTCATGAACCAACCTCTGCCAGTTTCAAACTGTTCTTCTGCAGTTTCCTTACTTCTCTTAGGCTTTAAAGAATTGAAGATTGCTCTCCCTCCAGCCCGGCACCCAGCAAAAAGCCAGAATCCATGTGTATCTGAGGTAGGCCTAGCCCTGCCCCTTTTGCACAGTGCATGCGCTGCTCAGTACTCATTTTTTTGGGATTTTTCTTAAAAAAAGTTTTTCCTCTTTTCATTGTTTTGTTTGGTCTTTTTTTTTGTTTTGCTTTGTTTGTTTATTTGCTTATTTATTTATTTATTGTTTTTTTCCCTTTGTTCCTTTCTTTTACCTGACTTTCTCACCTTGCTTCTCACCTTCCACACACTGAGTGTCTAGGCAGGTCTAGGTGCACAGTAGTGAAACATCTGAATACTTTTAGGGTGATAGTAAACCTCAACCCCCACTGAACTGGCACAGAAAGGGAGAAACTCATCTTTATAAATCTAAATAGAAATTCCTTTCTGTGGATACCACATTGCAAAACACAATAGCAGAGAAAAAGGCATAGAAATACCTCACAGTAAAGTGAAGCATATGAGCTTACAGTAGCAGAAATCTCTAACAAATTAGCCAAATGTGAATATACCACCAAATGACTAAAAATCAGAAGAGAGTCTACAAAGTAAGCAGCTGGGAGAAATATGGAGCTGCAATAAGCACAGCTCATCTCCTCCCACACATTTCTGAATTCTTAGATGAAACCCTCTAGCTCAGTCCAGTTGCACCTATTCCCTTGAAACTGTGAGGCCTTTGTAACGCCCAGTTCCACTGACAGAAGTGTAGACTGCTTGGTGAGGATCAGGGAAACATAACGGAAGACATATTGCAGGTCATTTCCCTCTGAATGCCTCTAACACTCAGAATTAACTTCAAGAAGGTAGGAAGTAATGTATAATCCATCAGATGACCAGAAACCACCACAAAGACACAAGAAATATGGGAAATCAAGAAAATATCTATCCCACAAGGGGAAAAGCCTTTCATCATCCACAAACAATATAACAGAACTCGTGGAAATGTCAGATAAAGAATTTAGGATATTCATAGTGACAAAGCTAACAGAAATGCAAGAGAAGACAACGAACTCCAGAAAATGCAGGAGGAAAGAGACAATGAGTTCCAGGAGGTGAAGAAGATCTTCCACAATCTGAAACAGGAAATCCACACCATAAAAGAGAACCAAACAGAACTGTATACTGTTTATACATCTAGATCGCTAGAAGTTTCTCTGTATCAGCAATAAGGCTGTTTTGTATTTCCATGCATGAGTTTACTGGACTATTCTTCTTCATTTCCTTTAAGAACTTCCTTTTGTTCACAATTTGGTTTAACAGTTTGGCATAAGAGGCCTAGCCTTCAGTCAGTCTTGGCTTTTTGGACATGTCTTCTTTACCAAGCTTAATCATTTCTAGCTATGTATCTTTAGAAATCTACTTTAGTGGTTCAGATACCTATTTTTTTAAGAGAATATTTTATTTACTTTTATTTATTTATTTATTTTTATTTTTTAATTTGACCTGAAAGGGACAGAGAGTGAGAGAATGAGAGAGAGACAGACAGAAAGTGAGAAAGCAAGCTGCTAGGTCCAGGACTTGAACCATGGGCGGCCATGTGGGAGCCCAGTGCCCCTAACTACCATGCCACCTGCTGGCCCCCCCAGATACCTATTTTATACTCAATTATTTCCATAACAAGAACAACAAAAATCCTGATAATCATACCAGTATTCCTCTTCTGGAATCTTCTCCAAAGGTGGATTCAGGCAGTAAATATGATACGCCATATTACATTCATCACATAGAAGCTGCATGCTGGGTTCATGTTTTCCACCACATACATGACAGGAGCAAGATCGGCATTTTGTATCTGGATCTCCACCACACAGGTCACATTCAGGATCATTTTTCCCTAATAAGAACAAAATTACAACAAAGTTCAATCTTAATTTCAAGGGAAATACAAGTTGTCAAAGTTGTTTAGATCCAAACATTTAATAAACTACTAAGATGCTAATGGCTCAATGAACCAAGAAATCTGAGACTCTCTGGGTAAGACTCCACATAGATGCCTAATTCTATTCAAAGAGATGTTAGTTAATGCTTTGGGTCTTTAATACCTATTAGACTAGAAAAAAATGTTTAGTATTTATAATATGGAGAAACCAGCACACTGTTGTGGAAATGCAAACTGATAAACACCTGAAAGATCATTTGAGAATATTCAAAATAACTTAAGATTTTTTTGTTGTTGATGTTGTAAGAAGGTATTCCTTCTTCCTACTCTGCTGGTTTCCAAGAGTATTTTCTCTGAACACTTCTGGATCTCACCCCATCCTTTGTATTCCTTTATAGAGATAAAGCAACTCACCCATTTGGTGGGTTTAAGCTACTCATGCAGGTATCTAATCAAGGTCCTAATAATGAGAAGTATGTTCTCACTTTCCCTGTCCACCTCAACCAGTGGACAGGGAAATAGTGACCCAGGCAAGTCCACCTTTTCCACAGATCCAAACCTTTCTTTGGGTGGGCTGCACCTGGAGGTAGAGGAACTGGTGAGTTAGCAAGTCCATTTAGGTTTTTCCACAAGCTATGCTTCCAAACAGTTCATCATTATCAGTGAAAGAGAGCATTCTAACTCAGTTCATTTTAGTCTATTGGTCCCGAACTCTGGCAGGAAGTAGCTTATATTGGCCCTCTTCTAAATCCAGACACCTTTAAATAAAGTGTGCCTTAATATTTTTAAATGTAAGTATGCATATAAATATTTTTGTACAATTCATGTACAAAATAAGGTCCATAGCAATGTTCATAAGACCAAGAGTTAATTTAAATATCAACAGATGACCAATTGGATAGGATTTTTTTTATAAAAGTTAAAGTAAAATTACAAAATTTATAAGAACTAATACAAAAGTATTGATGTATATTAAATTCATAAAAAGAAATGGCAAAACATTTTTTAAACCAAATTAGTTGTATAAACTCACAAAAATTTTTGGAATGATATACACTGTTAAAGTGACTGCCCTTTGGGAGTTCTGTATTGTTTGAATTTTTGTGGCTTTATACTCTGAATTTATTACAAATATATGTAATGCGTTTGTGAGGAAATTTGCCACTATCATATATATCTAGCGATTTAAGGGAAATGGAAACAGTACCTGACAACTGGGTGGCTTAGGGGGACGAGCTTCTGATTTCATTACTAACTTTCTGGCTGATAACTGCTATTCTTGCCAATTAATGGAACTTTACAATTTTGTTTTTCTTCCACTAACACACTATGACAACATATAAGCAGCAGAAGCAGAACAGACTCAAGATGCCAAAGACATTTTTAGATTTTTAGTTTGGCAAGGGATTTAATCAGTGGCTATCTGGCTCTGAAATTATTCCTTTACATACAAGTTTAAAGGTGTAGCTAGATCATGATTATTATCAGACAGAGGACAGAACAAGTATATGCAGATAGTAATACTGAGAGTGTAGGAGAGAGTGACAAAAGACATGAGAAAAAACCTAGACAATGTTGTTTTCCTACTGTTTTGTTGAGTATGACTACATTAAATAGGTTTATTCATCATGCCTTAAAGTTATTCAAATCTAGATATATTAGTATTGCAGTCTCAAAAAAGTAGAATGGCCAAGACTGGTAATGTGGAAGTTTATTTACTGTCCCATTAAAGGTGTTCTCTTATACTAATCTTACATAATTGTAGTAAGAAAAAGCTAGGCTTCAGTGGTAACTATTTCTTTTCCAGAACTGAACAAATACATGGAAATTAAACAACATGTTTTCAAATGAGAACTGGGTCAATAAAAAAATTAATAATAAAAATTTTTAATTTCTTGAAACAAATGAAAAAGAAAATACAACATATCAAAAATCTATATGATAAAACAAAAATAATACTAAGAGTGAAGTTTATAGTGATAAATGCTTACATTAATAAAGTATTAATTGGGACCAGCAGTTAGCATAATGACTATGTCGCTCGCTAAACGCCCTTGTAGCCGACTGCAGTTTGAGTCCCAGACCCGGTAGCTTAAATTCACGCTGGGCGTGTGTGCATGAGTGCCCAAGATCCTAAGAGAATGGAGGAGAAGGGATTGTGGCATGGCCATCCCCGCTGGGGGGGTGATTTCTCACTTTCTGTCTCTCTATCTCTCTGTCTTTCTGGTGAGGGCACGCAACCTATAGCAAAAACCTCTCCAAAAAAGAAACTAAATAAGTAAATAAATTAACAAAGCATTAATTGAAATATTTCAGGGGACCAGCAGTTGGCATAATGCCTATGTCACTGGACTCCCATGTAGTCGACCGCAGTTCGAGTTCTGAACTCAGTGGCTTAAACTCAGGCTGGGCGTGTATGCGTGAGTGCCCAAGATCCTGAGAGGAGAATGGAGTAGAAGGGATTGTGGCGTGGCCATCTCTCCTGGGGGGTGATTTCTCGCTTTGTCTCTCTCTGTCTTTCTGGCAAGTGCACACGCCCTATAGCAAAAACCTCTCCCCCCACCAAAAAAAAAAAGGAAAGAAAAAGAAAAAAGAAAGAAAGATTTCAGATAACCTAATGATGCACCTCAAGGGGTGTTGGGAAAGTCATGACATTTTTTCTATGCAAAAATGCATCATGACTTTCCCAACAACCCAATAGAAAAGCAAAATAAACCAATCCTAAAATCAAAGAAGGAAAGAAATAAAGATCAGAGCAGAAATAAATGAAATTAAGAGTAGTGAAGATGTTTTTAAAATACAATGAAAGTTGTTTTTTAGATAACTTATAAAAGAAATATTTTAAAATAGGTAAGGAAGTTTTGTTACATAGATTTTAGATGCTCTTATCACACAAAAAAGTACAATAACAGATGTGTTAATATGCTTCACTATAGTAACCAATGTACTATCCATATGTAGCTACATGTATTTCAATATATTTATATCATGTTGTAACCTAGACATGCACAATAAAATTTATTTGAAAACTTTTCTTAGAATATACTAGACATCAATACATGGCACGAATTGAATCGATTGCTTTCTACAAAAAAAAAAAAAAAAATCAGAAGAAACCATGAGACACTATAATCTATTTGGAAAGATAAAATGAACCATAAATGAAAGACCTGGAATGTAATCCTACCTGTTATCAACTGTGTGATATCAAGGAAGTAAAACCTATACAATAAAGATGTAGGACTGCACTCTACCATTCTAATGATTATTGAAATCTCATCCACCTCTCAGAAATCCAAGGCTCAATATTATTCTAAGACTATACTTGTACAGAACTAAATCTCATTATTAAAAATTAATCTTGACAGACCACATAGTTACTGAAATGAGATTTTTATTCAGACAGAATTTATTTACTTATTTTTAAATTTTTTAAAGATTTATTTATTCAATTTTATTTATTAATTCAGTCATTTTCATTTGACCAGAGAAAGGCACACAGAGAGAAGGAAACTGGGAAAGCAAGCCACCGGGTCCAAAACTGGAACCATGGTTGGCCATGTGGGATTGTCCCATGCCTTAATCACCATGCCACCTGCTGACCCTAAACAGAATTTATAATAGAGGAAATAGTGAGGAAACAGTAAGAATATACTAAGATGAGAATATATTTCTTTGAAAACATGTTCTAAATTTGAGAAAACCCTTGAAACCAAAATAAATCTTAGATCAAAACTGTGTCTTAAAAATAAACTTATATGATCTCCTTCACAAGTTATTCACTGGCCAATAAAAGTAAATTTCAGTCATGTACAACACATGTAGTTTAAGTTTAAGAGAAAAATCCATACTTAAAAACTTTCCATCTGCCAATGAAAGAGGATGGGCTCCAGGTTTCTCAATCTTGAAGATTTCATCTACAAATATTACTCTGCAGTCATTTAATGTTCCTTCAGAACCCCTGTTTTAAAATAAAAAAAAGAAGGAAAAGTTAACTTCTGACAAAAAAATCTAAATTACACACAAATACTAACTAAAGAGTCTTTGTGGAAACTTGCTAGACTTTTGCATATTTACAAATTAGAATTACAGCTATCTTAATCACTCTCAACTATCATTTCCAAAAGCAGAAAAAGCTCAATAGTGATCAGTTAATATTAAAATATTAAGTATAACTTTAGAGTTACATCAAGAAAAATAATTGAAAGACTTACTTAGATTATCTGGTAAGAAATAGCCATCTGGGAGCCAGTAGGTGGTGTGGTGGTTAAGGCATTGGACTCCCATGTGGCCAACTCTTCTAGAACTTTTAGTGTCACCCAAACACAAATGCAAACAACTACACAAGTAAATATATAGCTTAGCCAGCTATAAGGTGCACATCCTTTATAATTACCAACCATGACAGAAGGCAGAACTGTTATTGCTTCTTGCCCTTTTGGCTACAATCAAGTGTATAAAATAGAACTGTCAACTACCTCAGTAGCCCTCTACATACTCCCTCTCAATGACAACTTCTTCATACCCTCCCAAGATTTATATTTACCTTTTCTTGTCTTGTTACCTGTCTGCCTCCATAATTTATGATATAGTTTTCCAGTGTCTTAAATGTCTCTAATCTATAACTTTTCACACCATCTCTTTGTTCCTTGCAATTTGTTGAGGAGATCCACCCACTTGTCCTGCAGTTTCTCCCAGTCTTGATTTTAATAATTGCATTCCCAACATGTAATTTGAACAGTTTTTTTTTTTTTTAAATATCATCTGTATTTTCCATAAATTAGCAGTTAGTTTTGGAACAGAGGTAAAAAAAAAAAAAAACCCTTGAACTGTTGCCTATTTTCCCACAGGCTGGCCTCTTAAAGTTTTATAGCAACTTAGCTTTGTTGACTCATTTATGTATTATCTATGGCAGGACTCATGCTACAATGGTGGAGTTGAACAGATGTGACAGAGACCATCTCACCCCTGACCTGCCCCAAAGGATGAACAATTTACTATCTGGCCCTTTATAGGAGAGGAAAAAAAAAAAGTTTTAATCAGGTTTAGGTTTCCCCTCCTTTTTTAAAAAATTAATTTCTTCCATGAGCAAGAACGATAGAGATTGAGACAAAGAGAGAGACACTGCACCCTACAGAGTCCTGATGCTACAATTCACCTCCAGACTTCAGCAAGCCCAAGAGCATAGGCCCAAATGGGCTTGGCATACTCAGAAGTCTCTAGACAAACAGGAAACCTTCCCATGTAGTATTATCTTGTAGAGCATCACGTTTTGCCCCTGTGCCACTGCCTGGCCCCTAGGTTCATTTTTTGAAGTATTATTTCACAGGTGTTATTTCCATCAGAAAGTGCCTTTTTTTTTTTTTTAAAGATTTTTGCACGTGTTGGAGAGAGAGAGAAACAGAACGCAAGAAATCAGCCCCCAGGGGAGATGGCCATTGTCTTCTAGCTTTACATCCTTTTTGATGAGAGCTCGATCATCTTTCCTTTGTTTTTATCTTTAGCTTTGAGCAATCTTAGTGATATGCTGTGTGTTTTCTTTGTATCCTGCTTAGGATATGAAGAACTTCCTTGATCTAGCTTAAAATTTTTCATCCGTTTTGGAAAATTCTGACTATTATACTTTCTTTTCTTTTTTAAGATTTTTAGCTAAATGGTGCATACACTCACGGGAGAGAAATAGAGCGAGAGTGAGATCGAGAGAGAAAGAGAGACAGAGAGAGAGAGAGGAAGAGAGAGAAAGTGAGAAATCACCCCTTGTAGGGGAAAGGTTATGCTGTAATCCCTTCTCTTCCATTCTCCTATCAGGATTTTGGGCACATACTCACACACCTGGCGTGTTTTTCAGGTTGCTGAGTCTGGGGCTCAAACCGAGCAGTCGATCATGTGGAATCCAGCTCCCACCCCCACTTTTTTATTGTGAAAAAATGTCTAATTAGAATTGCCTAGCTGGACTCGATTTGGCTGATCCCAATTTCATGAGCAAGACTGATGCAACAAAATCAGGAGCCACCTGCACATATGCCTTCTTTCCATCAGGATGGATAGGGTTGTTGACCTCGGCCATATCAGTGTCACAGAGGTTCTTCACAGCTGGTTTGATCTTGCTTGTTGGACTTGATATCCACAATGGACACAAGTGTCCGGTCTTCTATTTTCTTCATGGCAGACTCAGTGCTTTGGGGGAACCTGATGACGGCATAGTGATCAAGCTTGTTCTCCTGGGGATGCTCTTCTGAGATGATTTGGCTGCCTCTGGAGATGCAGTGTCTGGGCTTCTGAAAGGTTGGTGATAATAGGATCTTTTGTGTGTGTGTGTGTGTCTGTGTGTGTGTGGCTGTGGACACCTTTCAGGACTGCCTTCTTTCTCCAAAGCCTTTGCTTTTGGCTTCAGTTTGGGGAGGGACAAGAACTTCCTTCTTCATTTTTGGTGCCATCTTGGTGAAAAGATATACTTTCAAATATTGTCTGCAATCCACTTTCTCTTCTTTGAGAATTCCAAATACACATAATTAGATCTTTCACCACGTCCCATGTATATAATACTCTTCCATGTTTTCCAAGACTTTTCCCTGTTTCAGTTTGCATAGTTTTTATTGTTTTACTTTCCAATTTACTAATCCTTGATCTAGCTTAAAATTTTTCATCAGTTTTGGAAAATTCTGACTATTATACTTTCTTTTCTTTTTTAAGATTTTTAGCTAAATGGTGCATAGACTCACAGGAGAGAAATAGAGCGAGAGTGAGATCGAGAGAGAAAGAGAGACAGAGAGAGAGAGAGAGGAAGAGAGAGAAAGTGTCTGTCTATTTGCCATTAAACAAATCTAATGAGGACTCAATTTCTTACTATGGGGTCACTGGAAAAGTCATGACGCATTTTTGCATAGAAAAACGTGTCATGACTTTTCTGATGACCTAATATATTGTTCAGTTCTAGAATCTGCCATATATTCATTTTAGATTACATTTCTCAGTTGAAACTCACCATCTTTTTTTCTACCTTCTTAAGCACATTAACCACGGTTACTTTTAAGTCCCTCTCTAATAAACTGAATTACTGGGATCACCTGTGGATCCACTTCTATTATTGGTTTTTCTTTCTTCTGATAATGCAGCTCTGACTTACGGCAACATAGTATTTTTGGCTCCACGATGGAAAGCGTATCCAAAACATTATGGGTTTCAGATGTTACATAAAGAAGGTTCAGGTTTTTTCCCCTTCTGCTGGGAACATACTCTGTAGTTTAACAGGTTAATCAGCAACTATGCTGAGTCAAGACTGGCTTACAGTCTTAGAAAGATTTAGTTTACCTGTTTGTCTTAGCCAAATAGTTTTCAAACTAAGAGACATCATATATTCTGTGGGGACCAGTGATCCCCAAATCTGTTTCTTTTCCAAGACTGCTGAAAATTCTACTTTACTTTTTACTTATGTTTTAAGCCTCTTGTCCAGCTAAAACCCAGTATTTAGCCAAAGTACAAAGGTGAAAACAGGCCATCTGCTTCCAGTATCTCAAATATCTGCCAAAAGCTAATTTTTATTCCCATTGTGCTCCTAGTTGTCCTCAACTAAGTTTTGCACTGCATCCAGAATGGGCAGATTCCCCAGGGTAAAAGACAATTACAAAAGCCTGCTGCTTTCTGAGGTTCTCTCCTTTCCAGAGCGGTAGCCCCAGTAGTTCTCCTTTATTCTCTGTGACCCTCAAACAAATGATAACTATTTGATCTGACTACTCTAGTTGTTTTAGGTAAGCATGCGCATCTACTGCCACCTGCCCGATCCAACCTGGAGGCAGAAGCCTTCCACGTACTTCTTTAAGTAATTCAATAAATGTCATAAAAGCAGACAGATTCAAAGCTAAAAATCACTTTTCACTTATTTATTAGTTAACAGCTCACTACAAGTATTTCCTCCTTACAAAACTGATGAAGCAGGACCAGCAGATGGCAAAATGGCTATGTTGCTGGACTCCCGTGTAGTTGACCAAGGTTCAAGTCTCATACCCTGGCAGCTTAAAACCCACAGTGGGTGTACGTGCATGCATGCACAGAATTCCAAGAGGAGAATGGACAAGAAGGGACTACAACATGGCTATCCACTCCTCCCTGGGGTAATTTCTTGCTTTCTGTCTCTCCAATGAACACACACACTCTATTGAAAAAGCCAAACCAAACCAAACAAATAGAAACCAAACTGATGAAACTATAGATTATAACCAAAACATGTAAATAAACAGCCAGTTCATTCTTTCAAGGTGAATCATATTCCACTGATTCCAAGAAGCCAACAATTGTAAACATTATCTAATGCACCACCAAAAAGGAAACAGGACTGAAAATGAGCAATCTAAGAACTGCCAGATAAAACTGGTACAGCAATTGGGAGCCAATGATTAGAAGACACATTATACAATTTAAAGAAAGAAAAAAGTCCAAGATTAGGTGTCTAAGAAGGACCCTCAAAGCTGGGATGCCAAAAGATTCTCTCATAGTTAAAGATAAATGATAAATAAACTATCTTGCAGATAGAAAACGGAAATAAACATGTTTTAATATTACCATGGGGAGTAAGAGAAAAAGCATCCTATAAGAATTGGATCCATCCTACAAGCTAGGATCCATGCAGGTTTGCAAGTCTGAATTCATATTATCTGTGAGATTTAAAAAAGCTCAAGCAGAGAACTTAAGTTAAATGAAACTTCCAAGTGAGCAATGGATGCAAACTCAAATCTCTAGAACTAACTTTAGTCAACTCAACAGCAGTTTTTTGTTTTTCTTTTTCAGTTTTTGCTATAGGGTGCATGTGCTTACCAGTGGGGGTGGGAGAGTGAGAAATCATCCCCTGGGAGGGATGGCAATGCTGCAATCCCCTCTCTGGATTTTGGACATGCATGCACACATACCTGGCATGATTTCCAAGCTGCCAAGTCCAGAACTTGAATCACAAAGTTGGCCATGTGGAATCCAGTGCCTCAACCTCTACACCCCCTGCTGGCCTCTCAACAGCAGTTTTTTTTTTTTTTTCTTTTTTTTTTGAGAGGTTGTCGCTATAGGGCGCGTGCGCTCGCCAGACAGATGGAGAGAGACATAGAGACAGAAAGCGAGAAATCACCCCCCTAGAGGGGATGGTCACGCCGCAATCCCTTCTCCTCCATTCTCCTCTCGGGATCTTGCATGCACACGCGCCCGGCGCGAGTTTTAAGCCACTGGGTCCGGGATGCGAACCGTGGTCGACTACATGGGAGTCCAGCAACATAGCCATTACGCTAACTGCTGGTTCCCTCAACAGCAGTTTTAAGACATATTTTAATTTCAGAATTATGAAAATATATTTTAAAAAACTATTCTTTCGGAATCTATGAAATACTGTATTTACTGAAAATCCATTGTAACTAGTGCCTAGAACATGACCTGGAACACAGCAACAAATAAACAAAAATAAAAGTATTAACATTCCACTGGCGTAACAGGCAGAGTAACGGGCCCCAAAGGTGTCCACATACTAATTCCAGAAGCTTGCAGACCTCACATGGCAAAAGGATTTTACAGATATGATTAAGGACTGTGTGATAGAGGGATTATCCAGGTGGGCCCAATATAATAACAGATCACCTTAATATAATGGGAAGTAAAAGAGCCTGAAGGAGACATGCACAAAAAATAGTTGGAGAGGGGATCAGCAGTTAGCGTAATGGCTATGTCGCTGGACTCCCACGTAGTCGACCGCAGTTCACGTCCCGGACCCGGTGGCTTAAAACTCACACCGGGCACGTGTGCGTGCGTGCCCAAGATCCTGAGAGGAAAATGGAGGAGAAGGGATTGCAGCGTGACCATCCCCTGGGGGGGTGATTTCTCACTTTCTGTCTCTATGTCTCTCTCTGTCTGTCTGGCGAGCGCACGTGCCCTATAGTGAAAATCTCTCTCTCTCAAAAAAAAAAAAAATAGTTGGAGAGATGCAATGCTGTTGACTGAAGATGGGGGAAACCGAGCTATATGCCAAGGAATGTGATAGGCCTCCAAAAGTTGAAGGCCTTACGTAAAAGTTTAAGGCAAGAAAACAGATTCTTGTGCTAGGTTGTGGTGTGGCAGTAACACAACAGAATCCATTAAAGGAAAAGATCCTGGATACATGTCCTAGGATATCCTGAGCACACTGGGAAAAACACATGTGTGTCCATGATCCAGATGCCTGAGGCTGAGGATGGATTGTGGTGTAAAGACCCTGTTAGAGGTGTCTATCTCTCTCTCTCTCTCTCTCTCTAATGAAATAAATAAGCTTTTTAAGAAAAGTGAAAACAAACAAAGAAGCTGAATTCTTCCTTAGAGTACACCAAAATGTACACATTCCTATGACAACTTTGATTTTAGCCCAATGAAATCCATTTAAGACTTCTCACCTCCAGAACTATAAAATAAGTTTAACTGTTTCATTCACTATTGGTTATAGTAGCAATAGGAAATTAACAAAAGGGAGGTAAGAGAAAAAAATTAATGTCATATAATAATCAATACTATTTTTTATAAAAGGGAGAATTCAAGTAACCTATATCTGGTATACAGGTACCCCTCACGTAACAAACAAGTTTGTATGACTAGGTCATTAAGCAAATGAGTCAATAAGCAAGGAGGTTAAAGACTGATGTCTTACAGTGAGTTGAGGTGTCATAGGGTACATATGTTTCAATAGGAATCATGCAATATCATACTAAAATACTGTAATTCTATCCATACAAAAAGCATGCATGAGGTAAGTAACAGAAAATAATAAGACATACACAATAACATAAACCTGGCATAATTGTTTTTATTTATTCTGAATACTACTGTGAGTGCACAATAAAGTACAAATTTATAAAAGAAATATGTACTCTTGTGTGATAGCAAATGCTTCATGTACTGAATACTAACCATATGCAGGAATGAGACAAAGATTGAGAAAGGGGATTCCCAGCACTAGACAACTGGTCCTAAGTCTGAGCAGTCATTCAACAGGTGGTCGCTAAGTGAGGAGTGTCTGTATATATGTGTAATTTTACACAAGGTGATCAAGAAACACCATTCTGAAGTGACATTTGAGCACAGAACTGAAACAAGAGTCAAAGCAAGCCAAATGAGTATCTGTGTGGGCAGACCAGGTAGAGGGAACAGAAAGTACAAAGGCCCTGAGGCAGAAACATGTTTACATGATTAAGCAACATAAAAAGGCCAGCAAGGTTGGAGCACGGTAAGCTTTGACGAATGACTTGATACGGACATTAAATATGTATTTTATAAAAAATTCTTATCACTAACTACACTATCACTTAAGCAATTTCATGATAAACTTAAGTATGAAGAGAATTCAGTAAATAAATTAAAACTAAAAAAATGACACTAGAAATAAAGTATTATAGCTAGCACTTTAATAAGGTTGAATACATTTTCTAGCTATGGAATTCATATTCTTTACTTCTGAATATCTAAATCAGTATGATTTTACATGGTATTAATATAACAGTTAGTGAACAATTAGGGTGTCAGGAAAGTCATGGCATATTTTCCTGTTTTTCTATGCAAAAGTCCATCAAGGCTTTACCGACGACCCAATATAATATTTTGAAATGTATTTAAGCCCACAACTTGTGTTTGAATTTTCTTCAAAGCTAAAATAAAAGTAGAAAATGGTAACTTAAAAACAGAATTTGACAACTATTAGGTCATCAAGAAAGTCATCATGTGTGGTTTTTTATTTTTTTGAGAGGTTCTTGCTATAGGGTACATGCGCTCGCCAGGAAGACAGAGACAGAAAGCGAGAAATCATCCCCCCTGGGGGATGGCCATGCCGCAATCCCTTCTCCTCCAGTCTCCTCTTGCGATCTTGGGCATGCACGCACACGTGCCTGGCTTGAGTTTAAGCCACCGGATCCGGGACTTATACTGTGGTTTACTACATGGGAGTCCAGTGACATAGCCATTACGCCAACTGCCCCTAGGATGTGTTTTTCCATGCAAAAATGTGTCATGACTTTCTTGACGACCCAAAAGAATTAGCTCAAGCATATTCAATTTTGGGACTCACAGACTGCAAAATAGAAACAAGCATTAATTTTAATTCCAAGTTTTCTTATCGAATCTCCAAAGCAGATTAAAACACTCAACCCTAGAGGATTTTAACTGAGGAATCCTACCAAAGTATTCAAGGAAAAAACCCACAAAGTTCTATAATCAGATAGAAAAAGAATATTCAGGCCCAGGCACTATGGTGGAACAGTAACACAAGCACCCTGCAACACTGGAAGCCACACAGCCTGGGATATGGCCGGAAAACATGCAGAGTATGCACATGGGCACCCAGTGTCTTGAGAAGATTTAGGACAGAAAAGGTATCACAGTGTGACAAGACCCTATTAAGGGTGCTTCCTCCCCTCTCTCTCATACATGCATGCATATATGCGCAAAAGAAAAGAAATACTCTACCAAATTATTAGCATAACCCATGAAAGACAGCTATAAAATTAACTTGCAAACTTCATTCATTACACAAATGCAAAAAACCAACAAAAGTAATGTTCAAACCTAACCCATGAACACAAATCTACAAAATATCAGTATCAAACACTAGCTATAGATAAAATTTTCAGTTTTCTCTTATATCAGGGGGAAAAAAGATGCATGCTATCATCGCTTCTTTTCAACCATGTACTAAAGGGCCCAGCTGGTAAATAGGGATAAAAGGAAGAAATCTAGAGTAAGGAAAGGACAAAACAAAACGATCATAATTCACAGATAATTATAATTATAACACATTTCAAAACAACCTCCTTGTAAATTAAAATTAGTAAATCTATAAAGCTACTAGACCTAAGATCAAAGGTTACTTATATTCTTATATAATGGTAAGAAAAAAAGATGACAGGAAAATCCAAACAAGAGTACACAGAGCTAAGAACATGTAAGACCTACTTGAAGAACAAGGTAGGATAACCTACTCTGTTATATTATGAAAGTATAGAACTGATACAAATATACATAAAACACAAACCAATGGTACAGAATAGAGACCAGAGGATGCATCAAATATAAAGATACTTGATATGACAGAGGTGATACTGAAGATCAATGGGTGGAAAATGGGCTTTTCAATAAACATCACTAAAAAAAAAATGATTATCCGTATGTATTGAGTTAAATGAGACCCTTACCTTACACTGTACACAAAAATCTACTCCAAGTCGATTAAAGACCTAAAGAAAGGCAAAATCACAAAGCTTTTAGAAGATAATAAAAGAGTATCTTTAGGATCTCTGGGAGGGAAGTTTCTTAAGCAAGACAATGAAAGTATAAGCATAAGGACCGAGCCTCGTTGGTACAGAGGGTAGAGTACCAGATAGTGGCCTTGGGGATGATGGCAAGTTTGTATCCCTGAGTCAGCCTGGAAACATGCTTGGGCTTCATGAGTGTGGGCATCCAAGATCCTAAGGAATTGGAGGGCTGGGGAAGGGAATCCTGGCTAGACAAGACCTTGTTGAGAGTGATTTCTCTGTCTCTTTAGTGCAATTAGCACTCTATAATTTGGAAAAAAAAAAAAAAAAAAGAATGAGTGTAAAGAAAAAAACTTCCTTAAATTTTGATAACTCCAACTACATTAAGAAACTACTCAAGGGACCAGCAGTTGAAGTAATGGCTATGTTATTGGACTCCCCACGTAGTCAACTGTGGTTCAAGTCCCAGACCTGGTGGCTTAAACTCATGCTGGGCACATGTGCATGTGTGCCCAAGATCCTGAGAGGAGAATGGATTGCAGTGGGTCATTCCCCCCAGGTGGTGATTTCTCACTTTCTGTTTCTCTGTCTTTCTGGCGAGTGCACGTGCCCTATAGCAAAAACCTCTCCAAAAAAAAAAAAAAAGAAAAGAAAAGAAAGAAAGAAGCTACTTAAATATAAGGAAAAAAGGAAAAGCCACAGAGGTAGAAAAGATAGTTTTAACTCTGTGATATAAAATGTATATTTAGTCTCTGTCCCTGTTTCTTGGCAAATTCCTAAAATGTTCAGAATCTCCAAAATGGTGTCTTTCTGTATGCTAATGAGTTGACCTATGGCTGCCAAACTTTGATAGCTTTAGGTGGCAGCTGGTCACTGGGAAGAGCAAGACATGATTAGAGGATGGGACTTTCAGCCCCACTCTCAAACCTCTGGGGAAGGCAGAGTGCTAAAGGTTAAGTTGACCACCAGTGACTTAATAAATCATATTTATGTAAGGAAGCCTCCATAAAAACCTGAAGGACAGGATTTAGAGAGCTTCTAGATAGCTGAACTCATGGAGGTTCCTAAAGCTAGTGTGCTCAGAGAACAGGGAAGCTTCATACCCCTAGCCACATGCCTTGGCTTGCATCTCTTCATCTGTATCCTTTGTAATATCCTTTATAATAAAATGTGTTTCCCTAAGATCTGTGAGCCAGTCTAGCAAATTAATCAAACCCAGAGAAGGGGCTGTAGAAACTTCAATTTGTAGCTGGTTGTCCAAGTTCCAGAGGCCCAAACTTAATGACTGATGTCTGGAAACTGAGGACTGAGCAGTCAGCCTGTGCAATCTGAAGCTATCTCCTGGGAGAGTGTCTGAAATGAACTGAATTAGAGAACATCCAGCTGGTGTCCACTGAAGAACTGATTACTAGCTGGCAAGTGGAGAGAAATCCCCACACACTTGGTCCCAGTAGTCTTCTGTATTGATAGGGGTGTGAGAGCAGAGGGAAAAAAAAATTTTTTTTCTACAACTATATATAACCACAATGATCTAGTTCCCATAATTATCAACAGAGCTCATACAAACCAGTAAGATATATTGTTGGGCTGGCCTAGTAGACTAACTTAAAGGAGCCAGATTCCAGATGGCTGACTTTAATTTGAGTCCTGGCTCTAGAAGCTTGAAAAGCATGTTGGGTGCCTGCCCCAAATCCCAACGGGATAGAGAAATGGAAGAAAAAGGATTGTTGCGTGATATGCCTCACTGGGGGGAATGGGAGGGGTGCTTTCTCCCCCCCTTCCCTGGCAAGCCCATGTACCCTCTGACAATTCAAAAACTTAAAATTAAGAAAGGGACAGCCCAAGACACAGGGGTTAAGGTGGCTGGATCCTAAATGGCAGATTCCATGTTTGAGTCACTGGACCCAGCAGCTTGAGAAACACTCCAGGTGTATGTGCCCAAAATCCTGAAAAGTGAGAGAAACGAAGGAGAAGGGATTGTGGTGTGGATCATTCCTTATTGGGGGGATGAGGGAGGGTGCTTTCCCACTTTCCCTGCTTCCACTCCCATCTCTGACAAATCTCTTTCTTTAGGTTTCTGCCATAGGGTGCATGCTGGCAAATTTTCTTTCTCTTTTCTCTTTTATTTCCTTTTCTTTTCTTTTCTTTTCTTTTCTTTCTTTCCTTTTATTTCCTTTTCTTTCTTTTTTTTTTTTTTTTTTTAGGTTTCTGCCATAGGGTGCATGCACTCACCAGAGAGAGACAGAGAGAGGGAAAGTGAGAAATCAACCACCAGGAGAGATGGCCACACCGCAATCCCTTCACTTCCATTCTCTTCTCAGGATTTTGGGCAGGCACATGTGCATATGAGCCCAGTGTGATTTTTCAAGCCACCAGGTCCTGGATTTGAACCACAGTTAACTATGTGGGAATCCAGCAGCTTAACCACCACACCACCTGCTAGGTTCCACACTCTGGCAAATTAAAAAAACAAAAACAAAAAAGATTGTCCAACAATTAACAATAACCATGAACAACAACAACAAAAGCATCAAATCTTGAAATCAGGTCCTCACAAAAGATACCCAAACTATTGATAAATATACAAAAAGTTTCTCAATCCCATCAGTAGTCAGGAAATGCAAATCAAAGCCACAATGAGATACTATTTTATTATACAGTCACTTGACTAGCAGAAACTAAAATCTGACAAACTTAAGTGTGGATAAGAATGCAGAGCTATGAGAACTCTCATACTATTGCAGAAGTGCAACCTAGTACAACCAATGAAATACTTATATATAGTATTATGTACTACAGTTGGAGATGCAGTTTCTACAATTCTACTCCTAGACACAATACACTCTAGGGTGTGCCTATATGCCAGCACAGAGGTAGAAAAATGTCATGGTAGCACTGTTTCTAACAGTCTCAAACTATCAATGCAAAATATATTTATTTCTTCATCCTGATTCACTATTTTCAGTGAGGAGAAAAGATTTCTCACTATGAAAAATAGTTTCCATCAACTGGGTCCTTTTTTGTACTTCTGTTTCTACGAATTGTAGCAAAAACTTAAAAGATGGAGAACACAATACTTTAAAGCACAGTATGTTTTACTGTTGGGAGAGTTGACCTATAATTCTATCAAACCAGTATTTCCTTACCCATAATTTCCACTGATTCTTAGATCTAGTCCCTAAAGCCAGGGTGATCCATTCTAAATGTAGCTCAGAATAACTTGCGAAAACATTAAAAATAAAAAAAATAAAATAAAGGCAGCAAGCATTTTTAGCTTAATGATATGAGTACTATTAACAATATTCCTATTATGTGTATATGCTTGTTATACTTCTATACTCAAGTATAGTGTAAGGCTCCCTATATGCCAACATATTTAGTGCTTTCTTTTCTTCCTAATTTGTTTCTGTTTCAGAATTTCACATTGTTAAGAAGTCTGTAATTGAGCTACATCCTTAGTATAGTCATAGAATCATACTTGTGTTTGTAGAAAGTTCTAAAGTCTATTTTCTAAATTAAGCTTTTTACATCACCTTACAATTGTATTTAATCTCAAGAGTTAGTAAACTTTTCCAGGAAGGGCTAAATAATAAGTAAAGTACAGGTTACAAAGGCCAAATGGTCTCTGTCACTACTGTTTGACAATGCTGCTGAGCATAAAAATTGGCATAGATAATATGTAAATCAATGGGCATTACTGTGTACCAATAAAAAATTTATTCACAAAAATAAGCAGCTAATGGGTTGCAGTTTACCCACCCTTGCTTTATATTGCTAACCATAAACAGATGCTTGTTCCCAGATTTGTCACTGTCACCAATTCAGTTAACTGAAACTTTACGTAAGTATTAGTTTGGCTGCTTCCCTTAGGTAAAAAGAAGTGACAAGGTCATTCTAAAACAAATCTATTTCTAAGAATTTCTCCTAAAGAAAGGCATGAAAAGGCACATACAAAGAGGTCTACCAAAATATTTGTAATAAAGAACTTGAAACAGTTTAATAGAAATTTTCTTTTATAAAAATTAAATTAGTGACTCTTTAGCTTGTAAACTCTATTCACAAGCAGCAGACATAAAAAGATGGTGACAATATTTTCCTAAGTAAAAAAAAGTAATTGTGAAACAACACATAGGATTTCATCACCTGGGGAAAATGTCTACTAGTACTTCTTAAAGAATTAATGATGGAAATAGGTGACTGATTAACTACTTCAGGTAACTTTTTTGCATTTTGAATTCTCTTTATTAAGCTTGCTAAGCTGTAAATTGAAGAGAAACTGCTACCAAGAAAAATTTCAGCTGGTTTTAGAAGTCCAGCAGCCAGCCAGTTAAGTAAGTCATCCACTGCTATTACATCAACATAGAACTTTACAGCAACCATAGTATCAAAATAGTTCCATATACTATTTTGTCTGATCCAAAAAAATCTTGTGAGTTAAGTAAGAATCTCTATAATAAAAGATTGTTATTTCCAAGATTCTTCTAAATATCCCTAAGCTTAAAGTAGAATTGGAGATATATGCCATTCTTCATAACAAATTCTCAAGAATTTATAAAAATATTTTCTTTCAGTATAAAGGTTTTCCTCTTTTAAAGACTCCATATTTTTCACTAAGGAACAAGTGTTACTATCTCAAAATTACACTCCTGATTCAGTAATCAAATGGCATCAGTGAAGAGAATCTTACCCTAGGAAAATTTTTACACGAAGTTCTTTTTTGGTCCTTGAGATTGTCTTCAATGTGGTAATTTCTGCATCAAACCAAAATCCTCTTTGTCCAGGATTTTCTACATTGTAGTTAACCATTACCACATCACCAACATTGAGTTCATTCCATTTCAAAATGGTTCTAGCTCGTGGTCGAAGATCTTTGACATTCATTTCTAAAGTACCGCTTTCTGGATATCTGAAGAAAAAGAAAGAGTTTATGATTATCACTGAAAATTACTAAAATTACATGCAATGTATACAAAAACTGAATTCACAGAGTTACTTTTCTAACAGAAAAAGTAAAATAAGGTCTAACTTCCTTAAATAGCAGGTGCATTTCATGTTGGTCTCTGACCTCTCCTGCAATATCTATAGTTTGGTTTCTTCCAGTATGAGCAAGAACTCTCTTATCCCTACTAGGTCTTGAGATACATCTTCATGGCTTGCAGAATGTCAGGCAAGTGTTTACCACATGTTCAAGAATCACCATTATATCAGTATATATATA
>NW_006159588.1:1375165-1397111 GCF_000334495.1 Tupaia belangeri chinensis
GTGTGTATGTTATTTCTCTAGAACATACTATATGTAACAGAACTACTCTATCAAATGTTACTATCAAAATCCAGATACTCTAAATGAGAGATTATATATTCTTAGTACAATTTAAATGATACGGTTTCATGATTTTAATTCCAAATGTAAAATAATTCTTAGTAAGACACTGACTGCTAGCTAAAGGGGTGAATTGTAGGGGGACAGTAAAAACCCAAGTTCTTGATTCACATTTTTATAACACAAGTTTAAGAATTATTTTACTGCGGGAACCAGCAGTTAGCATAATGGCTATGTCGCTGGACTCCCACGTAGTCGACTGCGGTTTGCATCCCGGACCCGGTGGCTTAAACTCACACCGGGCACGTGTGCGTGCGTGCCCAAGATCCCGAGAGGAGAATGGAGGAGAAGGGATTGTGGCGTGACCATCCCCCCTGGGGGGCGATTTCTCGCTTTCTGTCTCTCTGTCTCTCTCTGTCTGTCTGGTGAACGCAGGCGTCCTATAGCGAAAACCTCTCCCAAAAAAAGAAAAAAAGAATTATTTTACTGGAACTAAATGTTGGCCTCTCTCTGATCTTAGAACCAGGACAAGTTATGCCATTCGGTTTATGTATTAAGAACAGAAAACTTGCATGCTCCAATAACCTTCATTTTCCCAGATTAAAAAACATTCTAGTTACTACACACAGCCAGCTGCCTAGTAATGTTAAAAAAGAAAAAAATTTATGTGTCCAAAAGTGAAACCACGTAAAGAAATTCTTGGCTTTATTTATGTATCCTGAAGGTAAGTTTAATAAACCTAAACCTGCCCTAAACCTGTATCTTCAGAAGGCTCTTCAGTTTTAGGCCTAACTTCTTGGTATAATCATGCCAAAGACAGTAACATAATATTCCACATGTTTTTCTATAAAATTAAGACCTGTTGGGGACCAGCAGTTAGTGTAATGGCTATATCGCCAGACTGCCATGTAGTCGACTGCGTTTCGTGTCCCAGACCCGGTGGCTTAAACTCATGCCAGGCGTGTGCATGTGCATGCGTGCCCAAGATCCCAAGAGGAGAATGGAGGAAAAGGGATTGAGGCATGGCCATCCCCCCTGGGGAGTGACTTCTCGCTTTCGGTCTCTCTGTCTCTCTCTGTCTTTCTGGTGGGTGCATGCATCCTACAGCAAAATCCTCAAAAAAAAAGAAAAAGAAAAAAGGAAAATTAAGACCTGTTGCCTTTATGCACTGTTAGATAAAGAAATGAGCAACATCTGGTTCCTGCTCTTAAAAAGTTCTATTGCTGGGACCAGCAGTTAGCGTAATGGCTATGTTGCTGGACTCCCACGTAGCCGACCGTGGTTCGAGTCCCGGACCTGGTGGCTTAAAACTCATGCCGGGCGCATGTGTGTGCGTGCCCAAGATCCCGAGAGGAGAATGGAGGAGAAGGAATTGTGGCATGGCCATCCCCCTTGGGGGGTGATCTCTTGCTTTCTGTCTCTCTGTCTCTGTCTGCCTGGTGAGCACACACGTGCTAAAGCAAAAACCTCTCAAAAAAAAAAAAAAAGTTTTATCTATTGAGGGAGGCAAATTACCATGCAGGTGTTCTCAAAGTGTGGTGCCCAGAGAGCATCACCAGTATCATCTGAGCACAGGCTGGAAATGCAAATTCTTGGTTTCCACCTCAGACTCTGAGTCAAACTCTGAAAAATAAGGCCCAGCAATCTATGAATTATCTCAGTGACTCAGATGCACACTCGTTTGAGAACCTACTGTGCCACAGAAACACTAGAATGGGCTGGCTCTGTGGCCTATTAGTTAAAGGAGCTGGATCCCACATAGGTGACAGAGCAGTTGTAATTCCAGTCCTAGTGATTGAAATACACACTAGGTATGTGCCCCCAATCCCAACGGGGTGGAGAAAGGAGACGAGATTGCAGCATCTGGAGGGCGCTTTCTCCCCACCTTCCCTCTCTTTTCTCTCTCTCTCTCTGACAAATAAACACCTTCTGGCAATGAAAAACAAAAGACACAAGAATAATTATTTATCATACCCTAATGTGACAGCATTAACAAGGCAGGATGAAGGGAAGAAACCTTTAGTCCCTAACCAAGAGTAGCCTGCTGAAAATGTAAGTGCATCTGAAGCTGGGAGAAGCCGTGACACCTGGCCTTCATTCTAACAAATCACACAGGACTGTGCAAGCCTAAGACTCTCACGGTGTACCTAACTCATTTGGAAAAAATGAGCATTAATTCTGTGTGGGATCTTTAATCAAACGCTAGATTTAATCAAGTTTCTTATTTTTAGTTAATTGGGGGGAATGTAGTACTGGCAAGGGGCCTCAGAGACTATCTGGTCTGCTTACTTTCTCAATGTCATAATTCCCTCCTACATGTCTTCCAAACAAGCAGTCAATGTCTGCTCTGACAGTAAATATGGTGGCGGCAGTTTTAGCCCTCAGAAAAACCATCTTTCTTCACATAGTTCTGACAAAGGAAAGAGAAGATACATGAGACTGAACCAAAGATAAGCTTTTGGAACTCATTCTATGCCTTAGTTCCATGAAGAAATCTACTCTCTTCACAATAAATCTAATACTTGGCCGCCTAATGTTCCTGCCACCATTAATCTTCTCTTTTAGTTGAAAACATTATTTTAAATGAATTTCCGTCATCTTATGTGAAAAGGTTTTGAATGCCTTTATTATCCTGTTATCTTCATTCAAAATATGTTCATAGAAAAACACGCCAAGCCTTTTCTGATAACATGGAAATTATATGGTGACATCACACTATTACTATTATTCTGTATGTTTTAAAAATAATATAGTAAAAAGCCACAATGAAATATTTCATTTGTCTGTTTATCAAAATTTTTGATAGAGGGACCAGCAGATGGCATAATGGCTGTTGCTGGACTCCTAAATAGTTGACTGGGGTTAGAATCCTGGCCCTAGCAGCTTAAAACTCATGCCAGGTGCATGTGTGTGTATGCCCAAAATCCTGAGAGGAGAATGGAGGAGAAGGGATTGCGGCATGGCCATCCCTCCCCCCCCTCCAGAGGGGAGGGGTGACTTTTTACTTTCTGTCTCCCTGTCGTCCTTTCTCTCCAGCAAGTGCATGCACCTATAACCAAAATCTCTTTAAAAAACAGATATTGATACCCAGAATGAAACTATCTTTTTTTTTTTTTTAGAATGAAACTATCTTGAACAAAGTAGAGAACCTGAATAAAGTTTTTAACTTGTATATATAATCACATTTATATGGCAGAAAGTTGAAATAAGCGATTCCACGTATCAGAGCCAGGGAACGCCAGAACGAAGCATGTATAATTTCTCAACAGAATTACATACATTGTATGATGATGGGTCTTCAAAAAGTTCATGCAAAATGCATATTATGAAAAAACTATGTACAAATTCAAAAATTGTCATCACCAAAATAAACATACTTTAATTCTATTTTTTCCATGAACATGTTGAAGTCCCATAGCATGTATATGTATGTACTCAATGTAAACATATATGTATACAGTATGTCTGTATGAAGGAAAGTAAAAATAGATGTTTTTAACTTCAGCCAAGGAAATGTTAAGTCAATTGTGAGATAAAGATTCCAAAGTTCCATTCTTACCGAAACTTTTCAGATTCATATATCCAATTACCTCTAAACCAGATAACCCTGAAGTACCTCAAATTCAAAGAAGCCAGGGTCGGCCCTACTGAGAGAGCCAGATCTCACAAGGTCAATGTAGTTTGAATTCTGGCCCTGAGCCTTGAAAAAACATGCTAGGTATGTGTGCTTGCATGCCCATACTTCATCGTGGGGTGCTTTCTTCCTCTCTGGTGAGCACACACATCTCGCCATTAAAATTTTTTTCAAAACATCCTGGGACCAGCAGCTGGTGTAATGACTACATTGCTGGACTCCCACAGAGTTGACCATGGTTAGAGTCACAGACTTAGCAGCTTAAAACTCATGCTGGGAGCATGTGTGTGTGTGCTCAAAATTCCAAGAGGAGAATGGAAGAGAAGGAATTGCTGTGTGGCCATCCTTCTAGGAGGGTGATTTCTTGCTTTCTGTTTTTCTGTCTCTCCAGGGAGCACACATGCCATACAGCAAAAATCTTTCTCTAAAAAAATAAAAAAAAAAAGGAAAGAAAAACAAGTTTTCCAAACATTCAATATAGAATTCTTCTGCCTTATAATTTGCTGATGCTCAGTATTCTCTAGATGAAACCTCTGAAACTCTAAGAAATGTGTATTATCTCTAACTTCTACAATGCCATCAAATTACGTATTCCTTACATTAACACTTTCTGACTTTTTTTTTTTTTTGAGAGATTTTGCTATAGGGCACGTGTGCTTGCCAGAAAGACAGAGAGAGACAGAGAGACAGAAAGTGAGAAATCACTCCCCACGGGGGGATGGCCACGACACAATCCTTCTCCTCTTGGGATCTTGGGCCCACATGCACAGACGCCCAGCGTGAGTTTAAGCGCCCGGCGTGAGTTTAAGCCACCGAGTCCGTAACTCGAACCGTGGTCGACTACATGGAAGTCCAGTGACACAGCCATTACGCCAACTGCTGGTCCCAACACTTTTTTTTAACATTTTTATTATTTTATTTTATACATTAAATCCTTGTACATCACTACAACTTATAAAATGAATCACCTAACATGAATGCACTACACACCAGTCCAGTCGTAAATATCACGCATGTTATAATCAACAGACAATCCTCCATTTCTGTGTCCCTTAAATGTCTTGCCTCTGCTGGAAGCCGTGCTCCAGCCGGGGTGGGTGTACAGGAAGGCAACACGGGTGAACAAAGTCAGGCCAAGACCTCAATGCCCCTAAGGGGATTGACACCCAACATGCCCAACGTCATGAAACTCAGACAGGGAGGTGAGTAGACAAGGGTAAACACCCTTCCCTCCTACATGGGTGTCGCGGACCCCCTGGTATAAGACAAGGCCCGGTGGAGGGGATTAGGAGGAAGGACAGAACTAGAGATGCTTTATTGCCTAGGTACAAGCAGCCAGGTGTACTGTTGTACCTAAGAATCAGAACCGTAGAGACGCTTTAAGTGCCTAGGTATTAGCAATCTGCTGGGGGGGCAGTGCTGTACCTAAGAATCAAAACCATACAAAATTAATTAGTGCCTAGGTGTAAACAATCATGGGTAATGCTACATCTAAGAATAAAATTTTGTATCTTATTTCCTCCTTGATTCCTTTCACTCTCCATTCTCCCACCCTCTTCCCACACTTTAACATTAACACTATACTCACATAATTAAGATTTTCATTTCTCAGATTACTGTCAATGACCAACACATCTGCCTGTCTCTAGGACCACACCTTCCAAACTATATCAGACTTCTGTCAAGGTGAAAAATTTACAACACATCTATTTAAAATATTTTGTGAAGTTTAATAATAATCTGTTATGAGAAAACAGGGACTCTCATAGATTGTCAAAAGAACACAAAGTGCTACCATTCCTTATAGAGGGGAAAATAGCAATAGCCCACAAAATTGCCTATATGTTTAACTTTTGACCCAGGAATTCCATGTCTAGGAATCTATCCCAAACATAAACATCAAAAACCCTGAAAAGACTATTTACAGCTGTAATACTTGTAACAGTAGAATCAGAAATAAAAAGAGTCAAACATCCTCTAAAGGAAACCATTTTAAGATAACATAGCACAACTATATAATAGAATATTATGCCCCTATAAAAAAGGAATGATGAATATAAGCTATCACATGATCTTGATGATGTACTAATTAAAAAAAGTTAAGATGTGAACAGAATGTATACTGAGCTATATTCTATCTAGTGAATGTACAGACACAAATATATACACGTTTGCATATATAGATATAAAATACATGTACACACACATGCTAGTATTTTAAAACAGAAGATAAAGTAAAACTAGCACATCTCATCCCCTATAAAATGAGGTAAGAAATATGAAAGAACCAGGGTGGAGGCTCATTTTATTTTCTCTCAGTTTTACTGGGGGAAACATGCGCTTGCCAGAGACAGGGAGCAGGAGCAAGTGAGAAAGTTCCCTCCATGAAGGATGTTCATGCTGCAATCCTTTCTCCTCCATCTCTTTTTTTGGGATTTAGGAAAAACACCCACTTCAGCATGTTTCTCAAGTTACCAGATCTTGGACGCACACTGCACCATCAGCCACGTGAGACCCAGCTACCTTAACCACCATGCCAGGGATCAGCAGTCAGTGTAATGGCTATGTCGCTGGACTCCCATGTAGTTGACTGCGTTTCGAGTCCCAGACCAGGTGGCTTAAACTCACACCAGGTATGTGCGTGTGCATGCATGCCCAAGATCCCAAGAGGAGAATGGAGGAGAAGGGATTGTGGCATGGCCATCCCCCCTGTCTCTCTTTGTCTTTCTGGTAAGCGCACATGCCCTATAGCAAAACCCCCTCACCCCCCCCCAAAAAAAACCCCACACCATGCCACCAATTAAGGCTCATTTTCTCTTAATGTACCTTATTTTATGGATCATCAGAAAAGTCACAATGTATTTTTGCACAGAAAGATATGCCACAACTTCTCTGAAGACCCAACTGAATTATGTAATGTTCCATATTCTTACAAACATTAATGAAATATAAGAGGTTCCTAAAAAGCAAAGTAAAACGGGACCAGCAGTAATGGCTATGTCGCTGGACTCCCATGTAGTCAACTGCGGTTCAAGTCCTGGACCCAGTGGCTTAAACTCACGCCGGGTGCATGTGTGCCCAAGATCCCGTGAGAACAGAAGAGAAGGGATGCGGTGTGGCCATCCCCCCTGGGGGGTGATTTCTCGCTTTCTCTCTGTCTCTCTGTCTCTGTCTGTCTGGTAAGCGCACGCACTCTATAACAAAAAGCAAAGTGAAACAAAAGCATACAATTGTTGGCTCAGCTACACAGACAGGGACTCTTGCAAGTGATTTGAAAACACACGTAAGTTCACATACAGCTCAAATGATGTATGCATTTCCTCAAGACAAAAAGAAATTTAAAATTTTTTTCAGGGACCAGCAGTCGCTGGACTCCCATGTAGTTGACCACGGTTTGAGTAACGGACCTGGTGGCTTAAACTCACACCAGGCACACGTGTCCAATATCCTGAGAGAAGAATAGAGGAGAAGGGATTATAGTGTGGCCATCCCCCCCTGGGGGGTAATTTCTCATTTTCTGTCTCTCTCTGTCTTTCTGGCAAGTGCATGCGCCCTATAGCAAAAACCTCTCCAAAAAAAAAAATGTTTTTTTTTCAGTAATAATATTGCTTACTATATTAGAACTGTTGGTCTAAAACCACATGAGTAGGGTAAAGTAAATTACTGGTAATATTACTAAGAACCATGATTTTAGGGCCAGCAAGTGGCATGATGGTTAAAGTGCCAGAGCCCACCCACATAGCTCAAGTCCCAGACCCGGCAGTTTGAAAATCACTCTGGGTGTGTATGCATGTGTGCCAAAATCCTGTAAGAAAAATAGAGGAGAAGGGATTACAGTGTAGCCATACTCCCACCCTCAGGGGAGGAGTGATTTCTCACTTTCCCTCTCTTTCTGCCTCTCTCTGTCTCTCTCTCACAAGGGCACACACCCTGTGGGAAAACATCTAGAAATAAAGCATGATTTCAAACTGAAAAAAAAACAGTAAATATAAAATTAGAGATTAAATTATAACCCTTTAACTCTCAATTTAATTGGAAATATCTTTATAAGCTTGATATATTCAAGTATTGTATAGCTCTGTTCTCATTGAAACGTAATAATACAAATATCAATGAGCAGCCCAGACTGCATTCTAAATACAAGTTCTAACTAAAAATAATTGGGGCTCCTTGAAGAAATGGTTGAACCCAGGCCTGGGGCATCTTACTGCACCTGAATGCAAAGAAGCACTCAAAACATATTGTCAGGTTCAACTTGAAGAAGTCTCAACGGGGGACCAGCAGTTAGCATAATGGCTATGTCGCTGGACTCCCACGTAGTCGACTGCGGTTCGCGTCCCAGACCCAGTGGCTTGTGCGTGCGCGCCCAGGATCCCGGGAGGAGAATGGAGAAAAAGGGATTGTGGCGTTGCCATCCCCCCTGGGGGGTGATTTCTCGCTTTCTGTCTCTATGTCTCTCTCTGTCTGTCTGGCGAGCGCAGGCGCCCTATAGCAAAAACCTCTCAAAAAAAAAAGAAGTCTCAATGGGCTAGAGACAGAATGAGTTGGGCACCAAAAGTAACAACTGGGACAGATTCTAAAATGTGCTAAAATCCATTATAAGTTCATAATATTTAAAAATGAGTTTCATGGCCAACCACTGAAGGATAATGGGAAACTTACTCATTCTGAAAACTGAAAAAGGTCAAGAATCAATAATTTATCCTACCTTTCATTATATAAACCAATTGGTTAAGGAAAAAATTTTTTTTTCTATTTTTAAAATTTGCCAGAGGGCATGTGTGCTTGCTGGAGGGAGGGAGGGAGGGAGGGAAAGGATATCCTCCTCCCATGGAGAATGGTGAACAAAGTCAGGCCAAGACCTCAATGCCCCTAAGGGGATTGACACCCAACATGCCCAACGTCATGAAACTCAGACAGGGAGGTGAGTAGACAAGGGTAAACACCCTTCCCTCCTACATGGGTGTCGCGGACCCCCTGGTATAAGACAAGGCCCGGTGGAGGGGATTAGGAGGAAGGACAGAACTAGAGATGCTTTATTGCCTAGGTACAAGCAGCCAGGTGTACTGTTGTACCTAAGAATCAGAACCGTAGAGACGCTTTAAGTGCCTAGGTATTAGCAATCTGCTGGGGGGGCAGTGCTGTACCTAAGAATCAAAACCATACAAAATTAATTAGTGCCTAGGTGTAAACAATCATGGGTAATGCTACATCTAAGAATAAAATTTTGTATCTTATTTCCTCCTTGATTCCTTTCACTCTCCATTCTCCCACCCTCTTCCCACACTTTAACATTAACACTATACTCACATAATTAAGATTTTCATTTCTCAGATTACTGTCAATGACCAACACATCTGCCTGTCTCTAGGACCACACCTTCCAAACTATATCAGACTTCTGTCAAGGTGAAAAATTTACAACACATCTATTTAAAATATTTTGTGAAGTTTAATAATAATCTGTTATGAGAAAACAGGGACTCTCATAGATTGTCAAAAGAACACAAAGTGCTACCATTCCTTATAGAGGGGAAAATAGCAATAGCCCACAAAATTGCCTATATGTTTAACTTTTGACCCAGGAATTCCATGTCTAGGAATCTATCCCAAACATAAACATCAAAAACCCTGAAAAGACTATTTACAGCTGTAATACTTGTAACAGTAGAATCAGAAATAAAAAGAGTCAAACATCCTCTAAAGGAAACCATTTTAAGATAACATAGCACAACTATATAATAGAATATTATGCCCCTATAAAAAAGGAATGATGAATATAAGCTATCACATGATCTTGATGATGTACTAATTAAAAAAAGTTAAGATGTGAACAGAATGTATACTGAGCTATATTCTATCTAGTGAATGTACAGACACAAATATATACACGTTTGCATATATAGATATAAAATACATGTACACACACATGCTAGTATTTTAAAACAGAAGATAAAGTAAAACTAGCACATCTCATCCCCTATAAAATGAGGTAAGAAATATGAAAGAACCAGGGTGGAGGCTCATTTTATTTTCTCTCAGTTTTACTGGGGGAAACATGCGCTTGCCAGAGACAGGGAGCAGGAGCAAGTGAGAAAGTTCCCTCCATGAAGGATGTTCATGCTGCAATCCTTTCTCCTCCATCTCTTTTTTTGGGATTTAGGAAAAACACCCACTTCAGCATGTTTCTCAAGTTACCAGATCTTGGACGCACACTGCACCATCAGCCACGTGAGACCCAGCTACCTTAACCACCATGCCAGGGATCAGCAGTCAGTGTAATGGCTATGTCGCTGGACTCCCATGTAGTTGACTGCGTTTCGAGTCCCAGACCAGGTGGCTTAAACTCACACCAGGTATGTGCGTGTGCATGCGTGCCCAAGATCCCAAGAGGAGAATGGAGGAGAAGGGATTGTGGCATGGCCATCCCCCCTGTCTCTCTTTGTCTTTCTGGTAAGCGCACATGCCCTATAGCAAAACCCCCTCACCCCCCTCCAAAAAAACCCCACACCATGCCACCAATTAAGGCTCATTTTCTCTTAATGTACCTTATTTTATGGATCATCAGAAAAGTCACAATGTATTTTTGCACAGAAAGATATGCCACAACTTCTCTGAAGACCCAACTGAATTATGTAATGTTCCATATTCTTACAAACATTAATGAAATATAAGAGGTTCCTAAAAAGCAAAGTAAAACGGGACCAGCAGTAATGGCTATGTCGCTGGACTCCCATGTAGTCAACTGCGGTTCAAGTCCTGGACCCAGTGGCTTAAACTCACGCCGGGTGCATGTGTGCCCAAGATCCCGTGAGAACAGAAGAGAAGGGATGCGGTGTGGCCATCCCCCCTGGGGGGTGATTTCTCGCTTTCTCTCTGTCTCTCTGTCTCTGTCTGTCTGGTAAGCGCACGCAGTCTATAACAAAAAGCAAAGTGAAACAAAAGCATACAATTGTTGGCTCAGCTACACAGACAGGGACTCTTGCAAGTGATTTGAAAACACACGTAAGTTCACATACAGCTCAAATGATGTATGCATTTCCTCAAGACAAAAAGAAATTTAAAATTTTTTTCAGGGACCAGCAGTCGCTGGACTCCCATGTAGTTGACCACGGTTTGAGTAACGGACCTGGTGGCTTAAACTCACACCAGGCACACGTGTCCAATATCCTGAGAGAAGAATAGAGGAGAAGGGATTATGGTGTGGCCATCCCCCCCTGGGGGATAATTTCTCATTTTCTGTCTCTCTCTGTCTTTCTGGCAAGTGCATGCGCCCTATAGCAAAAACCTCTCCAAAAAAAAAATGTTTTTTTTTCAGTAATAATATTGCTTACTATATTAGAACTGTTGGTCTAAAACCACATGAGTAGGGTAAAGTAAATTACTGGTAATATTACTAAGAACCATGATTTTAGGGCCAGCAAGTGGCATGATGGTTAAAGTGCCAGAGCCCACCCACATAGCTCAAGTCCCAGACCCGGCAGTTTGAAAATCACTCTGGGTGTGTATGCATGTGTGCCAAAATCCTGTAAGAAAAATAGAGGAGAAGGGATTACAGTGTAGCCATACTCCCACCCTCAGGGGAGGAGTGATTTCTCACTTTCCCTCTCTTTCTGCCTCTCTCTGTCTCTCTCTCACAAGGGCACACACCCTGTGGGAAAACATCTAGAAATAAAGCATGATTTCAAACTGAAAAAAAAACAGTAAATATAAAATTAGAGATTAAATTATAACCCTTTAACTCTCAATTTAATTGGAAATATCTTTATAAGCTTGATATATTCAAGTATTGTATAGCTCTGTTCTCATTGAAACGTAATAATACAAATATCAATGAGCAGCCCAGACTGCATTCTAAATACAAGTTCTAACTAAAAATAATTGGGGCTCCTTGAAGAAATGGTTGAACCCAGGCCTGGGGCATCTTACTGCACCTGAATGCAAAGAAGCACTCAAAACATATTGTCAGGTTCAACTTGAAGAAGTCTCAACGGGGGACCAGCAGTTAGCATAATGGCTATGTCGCTGGACTCCCACGTAGTCGACTGCGGTTCGCGTCCCAGACCCAGTGGCTTGTGCGTGCGCGCCCAGGATCCCGGGAGGAGAATGGAGAAAAAGGGATTGTGGCGTTGCCATCCCCCCTGGGGGGTGATTTCTCGCTTTCTGTCTCTATGTCTCTCTCTGTCTGTCTGGCGAGCGCAGGCGCCCTATAGCAAAAACCTCTCAAAAAAAAAAGAAGTCTCAATGGGCTAGAGACAGAATGAGTTGGGCACCAAAAGTAACAACTGGGACAGATTCTAAAATGTGCTAAAATCCATTATAAGTTCATAATATTTAAAAATGAGTTTCATGGCCAACCACTGAAGGATAATGGGAAACTTACTCATTCTGAAAACTGAAAAAGGTCAAGAATCAATAATTTATCCTACCTTTCATTATATAAACCAATTGGTTAAGGAAAAAATTTTTTTTTCTATTTTTAAAATTTGCCAGAGGGCATGTGTGCTTGCTGGAGGGAGGGAGGGAGGGAGGGAAAGGATATCCTCCTCCCATGGAGAATGGTCACAACTTAATCCTTTCTCCCTTTCAGGATTTTGGGCACACATGCTCACACACCTGGGCATACTTTCTAAGCCCCTGGATCCAGGACTTGAACCATGCACTCAGTCATGTAGTGTTTAGCCACCTTAACCACCACACCACCAATTGGCCTGTTTTAGGAAAGTTTTTATGAAAGAATTATATCTAATAAATGAAATGACAGAATGAGGGATCATAACTTTTATAACACTTTAACAGTGAATCTATGTAAAGATCAATGGCTGCTGGAACCATTATGATGGATAAATCAGGCTGACAACATTGGAATCTTACCACAAAAAGACAGAGAAACAGGTATTACATGTCTTCTGATACCAGACAATAGGTCAATAAACAGAGTCTCTTTAGTCTTTCATAATAATAGATTTTAATGGAACAAGCATGTGGCATGGTGGTTAAGGTGCTGGACTCCTACATGGCTGACCATGGTTCAAGTCCTGGCCCTGGTAGCTTGCTTTCTCACTCCCCATCCATGTCCCCATCACTCTCTGATCAAATTTAAAAATAATAATAATTATTTTAAAAAGACAATCTGAATCCATTCAAACCTAGATTTAACTATTAGCCTTTCAAGAAGCTAACATGTAATAGAAGAATGCATTAAATATAATATAGAGATATAATCAGTAAAACCCAGACTAGAAAAATTGAACAAGACAAATGATACAGTTTATTCAAATAAGCAGATAGGGTGAAAAGGAGAAATGTGTAGACTGAGACTTAACCTAGCAACTAACTGCAATAGGTGGACTTCATTTTTTATCTTTATTTGATCAGTGTAAGTTTATAGACAGTTAAGGAACTCAGATCATGAACTGGTTATTTGATATTAAGAATGACTATGAATTTTTTGTGGGATTTATTGTTATACTTTGTGTGTCAGGGTTCCCAAGACTCTAGTTCCTGTACCAAGGTTTAGTAATTTACTAAGAAAACTCATAGGACAGCTTCTCATAGGAGAGCACAGTTATATCCACAGCCATATTTTACTACAACAAAAAGATACAAAGCACCTTTTGCTGTGGGGACATGCTGTGACCAGAGGAAACTACATACAAGCACTCAGAGTACTCTCAGAGTGAAGCCACACAGGACATGCTCAATTACCTCAACAAACTACAGCCTCAACATGTACAATTGTTGTGTGTCAATCTAGAAAACAGAAAACAATGAATGTGAAATATGGTCTACTAAGGCAGATCATTAGAAAGTGCTCTTGGTTATTAGGGGCTGGTCATGTAGATGATTACACAGCAAAATTCCAGATTCTCAGAAGCCGGTGTTCAGCATAAGCTATATACAAATGGTTGAGGCACAGTAAACTATTTTTTATTGAGGAATGATAAGAATTCTCTTGAAATCTAAGTTCTCAAACACCAGCCAAAGGCCAACCATATGATCATACTTGAAGGGCAGCAGACTCATATTTGATATTAATTATTTTCTATAAACTTTAAAGAAAATCCTTTTAGCTGTATCTTCAGTTGGATTCTCTGGAAGGAAGATATCAAGATGAAGATCGTACATATGAAACGCAGGGAGAGGGAGCAGATGAAAGACAGGGAGGGGGAGCAGAACTAGGTAGAAGAGCTTTATGAAACTTGTCTGTCCCTTTGAAAGAGAGGAAGGTAGGAAGAGAGGAAGGAAGGAGAGTTGGGCAGGAAAAGCTTCAGGGTGTGGTACAGCTCTAGCAAACTCTTGTCCAACCCAATGGTCAAATGAGGTACAGAGATTAACTGTAGGGTCTTGCACTAGGCAAAAATTGTCTGGTCCTACAAGCCCTGCCATATATGACTACTGGCTGAGGGATGTCAGGGAAGAGTATAACCTTGGTTCAAAACCATTACTGATCTGAAAAGAGCTTATAACCATCAAGCAAAGCAAACTGTACTCCTTACAGCTGGTCAGTAAAGTTCTTTCTTAAAAGGAGAGTTGAAGTGTGAACCAAGCCATAGCCATTAAGGACATACATATACCAGGCCATTTATGATTAAATCAAGTTTTAGACTTGCTTTAAACTTCAAAATAATCTAGTAGTGCTTGGGGATGCCAGTATAGATAAAACAAAATTGGTCATGAATTGATAATGACTAAAGCTGGATGATGAGTTCACTATACTGTTCTATCAACTTCTGCATGCTTAAAGACCTCTATAATTAAAACAAATAAATAAAAATGCTACAAGTTAAAATTCAAACACTAGCAGGCCAGCCCTGTAGCTTCTGGTTAAAAGAGCTGAATTCCATATGGCCAACCAAGGTTCAAATCCTGGCCTCAGTGGCCTGAAACAAGCTGAGTGCATGTATGTAGGTGCCTCAAATCCCAACAAGATGAAGAGGTGGAGGACAAAGGATTACAGTGTGGCTGGGCCTCATGTGGGAGGGGGTGCTTTCTCCTTTTCACCTCGGTCCCTATGGGATGGTATACATTCTGTGACAAATAAAAAAATATATGGTAAAAAAGAACAACAAAAAAATTAAAAACACTAAAATCTCTTCCCTTTTTAAAAAGTTTCTCCCCTCTATATGTGTACAAAATTAAAAAGGTAACACTCAAGGTTTAGAATAAAGATAAGCAATCTCCTGCTCCAGCCTACTATAGTCCTGACTCTATTCCCCAGAGACTATAACTTCCAATCCTCAACTATTTATTAGAGCAAATGTACACAACCCATCCAGTGGGGTATGATATGATCATACCATAATTCCTTTCCTTCACTTCTTTTCCAATCAAGACTTTGAGCATACATGGACATGTGCCCAGTGTGTTTTTCAAGTTGCCAGGCTAGGATCTGAACTGCAGTCAGTCACATGGGATCTCCTTCCATACATATAATGCTTACATACAGTACTATGTTGCCGGCATGCTAGTTACTTAATCTATGTCTTAAGTACCTATCATTGATATATCTCCTTTCTGCCACAGTTATGAAACAACTTTTGTTCAAATATTTCAGGTACCTTACTAATCTTTAGGATTTCAAAATATCTCTTACAGCGCCCTCTGTCCTATTGTGATCTAGATAGCCTGCTTTGTAGACCTATGCATGTTCCATAGTTGTCATGCTGAGATAGAACTTCCATTAGTTCTTGTATTGAATCTTATGTTCTAGATATCATTTAATTGTCTATATTGGGCTTGATTTAAATACTGGGTGAGGTTAAAATATTCTTTAATACAAAAAACAATGTGCCTACTTCCAAAATACCTAATGAATCCAAGGCCAGAACCTTCCCAAGATGACCAATTTACTTGCTTGCTTTTTGATTTCTTTATTCTTACATTTCAGCTGCCTCTGACCTGCTCAGTTAGGTACCATTCATTCATTAGTGTTTTATCTTCCAAAATTTTTGTTGCTTTCTTTTGTATTTTTGATTTTTTTTTTTGAAGAGGTTTTTGCTATAGGGCGTGTGCGCTCGCCAGACAGACAGAGACAGACAGAGAGACAGAAAGCAAGAAATCACCCCCTGGGGAGATGGCCACACCACAATCCCTTCTCCTCCATTCTCCTCTCGGGATCTTGGGCATGCATGCACATGTGCCCGGCGTGAGTTTTATGCCACTGGGTCTGGGACACGAACCGCGGTCAACTATGTAGGAGTCCAGCGACATAGCCATTATACTAACTGTGGCCCCTTTTTTTTGATTTTTGATTTTTTTTTGGGGGGGGGTTCTTGGGGATTTAGGCATTTATTTTTAGTGTTTTTTAGGAGGAGTAGAAACAAACATGTACCTTGATCTACCATGCTTAACTAGAAGTCTTTATTCATCTTTAGTTTCATTTCTTCTTACTCAATATGTACCTTCTATACTCCAGCCATACTAAGCTATTCTCAGGTAGCCCCATATTTCCTACTTCTTTATCCTTGGTATTCTGTTCCTCGGAAATACGTCTTCTACCTGTACTCTCAAAGCCAGGTAATGTATATTTCTACCACAGCACTTATACTGTTAATAGCAATTTTTCTTTATGAACAGGTATTGTGTTCAAACTTTAGGGTATTTGGGATGGAACACGCCCAACTCGATAAATAGAGAAGCCTGCTTAAGCAATGACAACTGTATCTGAAAAGGTTCTCCTCTCAGGATCTTGGGCATGCATGCACATGTGCCCGGCGTGAGTTTTATGCCACTGGGTCTGGGACACGAACCGCGGTCAACTATGTAGGAGTCCAGCGACATAGCCATTATACTAACTGTGGCCCCTTTTTTTTGATTTTTGATTTTTTTGGGGGGGGGTTCTTGGGGATTTAGGCATTTATTTTTAGTGTTTTTTAGGAGGAGTAGAAACAAACATGTACCTTGATCTACCATGCTTAACTAGAAGTCTTTATTCATCTTTAGTTTCATTTCTTCTTACTCAATATGTACCTTCTATACTCCAGCCATACTAAGCTATTCTCAGGTAGCCCCATATTTCCTACTTCTTTATCCTTGGTATTCTGTTCCTCGGAAATACGTCTTCTACCTGTACTCTCAAAGCCAGGTAATGTATATTTCTACCACAGCACTTATACTGTTAATAGCAATTTTTCTTTATGAACAGGTATTGTGTTCAAACTTTAGGGTATTTGGGATGGAACACGCCCAACTCGATAAATAGAGAAGCCTGCTTAAGCAATGACAACTGTATCTGAAAAGGTCCCCTTGATTTTGTTATTTCTCCTCTTCTGGCAATCCTTGATCTAAATAGTTATGTGGAAACACAGAATTCCAAGCAGAGCCAGTAAGAAAAGTGCTTTTAAGATTATTTTTATAATGTTCTTGAAAACAGAAACCTGTAAGGCAGCTAAACTATTATCTATACTAGTAGTACTCGAGCAAAAGTCTTTTCAAAGAAAGACAGTCACTGACATAGCATTCCTCCTTTACATGAGGTTTAATGTACAGTTGAAGCTAATCTCTGCAAATTAGTCCAAACAGCTGACTTCTTTCAATGTCTGCACTGAGGAAAATTGTGCAGACTGTATGAAACATTTTGGGAAGTGTAAAAGATTGAAAAACCTCTAAAATAGGGCTTATGACATTCCCTCAAAGAACTACAGCAGAGGCAAGTAGGAATGTATACAAGGTCAACTTCGGAGCACCACATGGTGCTAAGGGCCAACCCTATGTCTACAAAATGAAGAAACTAGAGTCTCCTCTTTCTCTTATATTCCATGATCTCCTGGTTCTTACAACTTTGAAATCAAAGTATTATCTTAACACAGGTATAAGATAACTTATTCTAGTGCTACTTCACGTGCTTGAGAATTTAGAACCATTTTGGTGTTATGAATCTTATATTCCCAGTAAACCTTAAATATATTCTAAGCTTCAGTTTTCCCATTAATATTTTTATTACTGCAAGTGCAATTAAAGTCTTTTAAAGTTATCCTTCAGGGCTGGTCCAGTGGCTTCATGGTTAAGGGAGCCAGATCCTACATGGCTAACTATACAGTTCCAATTCTAGTCCCAGCAGCTTGATAAACATGTCAGGTATGTGTGTGTGTATGCCCAAAATCCCAATGAGGTAGAGAAATGGAAAAGGGATTGTGGTAATAACCACATCCCACTAGAGGGTTCTTTTTTCCTCTCTCTGGTATGAGTACATGCCCTCTAGCAAATAAAAAAAAATTTTTTTTAAATAAGGTTACCCCACATAGTATATGCTTTTGATTATCCTTAATTATGTGACATTTTATCAATAAAAATGAAAATGAATTTGTAACAAAACAATTGATAAGTAGAACCCAGAGAATTCAACTTCAGGGAAACAGAGTAAGCTCTACTAAAAAAGCAAACAAGCAAACAGGCTTACTCTAAGATAGTGAAGCTGCATTTTCTTAGGTGGCTTATAGGCTAATAATTCTAAAAGACTCAGACTGTATACAGCAAGGCAGTATCACTGAAACCCTATTCCTTTAAAACATGGCTTCCTGGGGCTAATAGTTTAAATAAGGACACCATTCATCTGGAAGCATGGTCTAGTTTAACAAAGCTTTAATGTCACAGCACATGCAAAAAGAAAGCATTTCTTATTCTAATAGATAATAAGTTTTAGATTTAAAGCTTATTCGCATTATAACTTAATAAAAACTGCTTACAGTGGGATTTGACATATTACATAGAAATAAACCTATTTTTGGAAACACATTAACAATGGTAGATAACTATTTGATAATAGTAGAAATAATACAATTAGGTTTTTAAAAATGCCTGTACTTTTAAGTACTAGTAAAAGTATTTACCAACAAAACTGGGTAATGAAGAGCAGAGAGTTTGATTCTATTACTACCAGATACTTTTCAATATTATTAGAAAAAAACAAACGGATACCATAGGACAAGTAGATTATTTACAGATGAGAGAAATAAAGCTGAAAGATGAAAACAAAAAAATTACCAATAAACTGAAGACCTGGATTTCTAACCAAATTATGAATCTAGTGTTGAAAGTATATATACAACCTCTCAGAGACCCTCTATTCTGGATACTTAACAGGTCCCTGGAATACATGTCCAAAAAAATCCCTGGACCCTTGTATTCAAGGCCCACCTAAAGTGGGGTGGGGGAGGAGGTCCTCAGGAATCTGTACCTTAAACACCTCATCTGGGCAAATATTCAGTATTTCTGACCTTCTTAAGAAACACGAATGTAAAGGACAACATGTAATTTTGTTTATTTCTCTTTTTGCTTTTGCCAGAGAGCTCTGTAGGCTTTCCAGAGAGAGAAAGTATCTGGTCATGTTGCAACCTCTTTTCTCTGTAGGCTTTCCAGAGAGAGAAAGCACTGGTCATGTTGCAATCTCTTTTCCTCCATTTTTCCATCCCATCAGGATTTTGGGGCACAGAGTTGTTTTTCAAGCCACCAGGGCCAGGATTCAAACTGCAGTTCACCATGTGGGATCAGTTCCCTATACACTGTGTTTATTGTATTATAGGGCCAGCTCCAATGCATAAATTTGAAAACATGATATCAATTGGTATCTTTCTATGTACTAAGTTACCTTATAACACATCAAAGAATAATGATGTTATAAATACATACATTTTAACTTCATCTCCTGGGACAAGCAGTTAGCATAGTGGCTATGTCACTGAACTCCCATGTAGTCGACCACAGTTCGAGTCCCAGCCCCAGTGGCTTATAAGACGCCGGGCGCGTGTGCGTGCGTGCCCAAGATCCCAAAAGGAGAATGGAGGAGAAGGGATTGCTGCATGGCCATCCCCCCTGGGGGGCGATTTCTCGCTTTCTGTCTCTCTGTCTCTCTGTCCTTCTGGTGAGTGCACGTGCCCTATAGCAAAAAACCTCAAAAAACAAACAAACAAAAAAACCCTCTTTCTAGCTCCCTGTATTCAAGATGAACATACTTTAACTTCATTCAAGAAAAATCTACTCTCTCACCAAAACCTGGAAATCAACACATTTGACACTGCTCAAACACTTTTGGGATTCCTTTATCACTACTATTGATATATTCAAGATTATCAGGATTTTTTTAAATAGAAAAACAACTTTCATCTAAAAATACCTCTCAATTTTATGCAGAGTTGGCTCACTGACTCTATTTGCAGTGGCCATAATTAAGGCTACTCAAAAGCATGCCCCAGAAGCTGAGAATAGCTTCAAATATCTTAAAGAATGCCAGGAGCGATGACAAAATTTTTCTAAGACATATGTCAGATAAGCTTGTAGCTACAGTCTGGCATAAATTATCCCAAAGCCTTAGGTGACACAGTGACATTTCCATTTAATCTCAATCCTACCATAAAGCCTTGACACTATTATTAAAAGGAGCAGTTTCTCCTATTGGATTATTGGAAAAGTCATGATGCATTTTTGCAAAGAAAAACATAGAAAAATAGGTCATGACTTTTCTGATGACCTAATATTAGTTTTTTTAAAAATACTCAAAAAAACTTGTAGTAGTAGAGTTATGGGACCTCCTCACATAAAAATGCACATAAAAATATATACAAATGTTTGTGGACAAGTAGAGAACTTCTTGATTCTGATATCTGCTCTGTAAAATATGACTGTAGAGACTGGCAAAAAATTTTAAACTGATACAAACAATTCTTAATGCTATACATGATAATGTGTAATACCCTTTTTTTTTTTTGAGAAGTTTTTGCTATAGGGTGCATGCACTCACCACAAAGACAGAGACAGAAACAGAGAGACAGAAAGCAAGAAATCACCCCCAAGGGGGATGGCTATGCCACAATCCCTTCTCCTCCACTCTCTTCTTGGGATCTTGGGTATGCATGCACTCATGCACACATGCCCAGCATGAGTTTAAACCACCAAGTCCAGGACTCGAACCACAGTCAACTACAGGGGAGTCCGGCGACAGAGCCACTACACCAACTGCTGATCCCTTTAATACATTTTTATAAGCATGCTTCTCCCAACATGAGAGGCAGTATGGTAGAATAGTGGAAAGTATATTTGCGTCTGAATCCAGCTCCCTGACATTGGGCAAATTAAACTCTCTATATATACCTCACAGTTATTCTCACTTTACATATAAGCAAGGTACCTATTTCACTGAGTCTTATTTTTATGAGGATTACACAACAGGATCCAAGGAAAAGTACTTGCATAGTACTTGCCACACAGTGTTATTTTAGTAAGAAAATTATTGGACTTAGCTACTGTACTTTAACTTTGACATCACTCTGAAAAAGCTCTTAGCAATTATTTACCAATGTTTAAAGATTACAACTTTATCTACCTACCTACAGACAATTATTGTGTTTTTTTAATTTATTAATTTTCTACATTAATTCACTATACACCATCACAACACACAAATGAATTTTCCATCCAAAATACACTGTGCATTGGCTCAATCAAGCACATCAACATACATGTTCTCAGCAAATAATTTTCCAATTCTTATGTCCTGCATACCTTGCCTTTTGTTTTGCCATCCTTGATTTGAGAAGTTTTTTTTTGGTTTTTTTTTTTTTTTTTTGCTATAGGGCGCATATGCTTGCCAGAAAGACAGAGAGACAGAAGGTGAAAAATCACCCCTCAGGGGGGATGGCCATGCTGCAATCTCTTCTCCTCCATTCTCCTCTCTGGATCTTGGGCACACAAGCACATTTGCCCGGCGTGAGTTTAGGCCGCCGGGTTCAGGACTCAAACCGCAGTCAACTACATAGGAGTCCAGCCACGTAGCCATTACCCCATCTGCTGGTCCCAAGACAATAATTATTAATTCTTAAGATATCCTTCTTTATATCCATATGTCCTTGTTCAAATTACCAGTTGTTCCTAGCTTACTTTTCTCCTTCTAGAATTCAGCTAAAACTTATAAAGATCTCTAATTAGACCACTAAATTTAACAAAGCAATAAAAGCAAGCCATTACCAAGAGTTTTCTTAAATTTACCTTTAAGTTTACTTACTTCTTCCATGAGACAGAGAGAGGAACAATATCCCCATCAGGGTCCCAACATGAGCCACCAATGGCCTTAGCCAGCCCCAGATCATGGGCACATGCACATCTGACGTGCTCAGGGAGGTCTCTGGAACCTACCCATGAGGGTTAGCCTTGCAATGCTGTGTTTTACCACTGTGCCACCATCTGGCCCCAAATTTATCTTTTTTGAAAGTGAAATTTCCAGAGAGTGCTTGTGCTCACCAAAGAGAAAAAGGGAAAG
>NW_006159588.1:1397142-1401433 GCF_000334495.1 Tupaia belangeri chinensis
GGAATAGAGAGAAAGGAAAAAAAACAAAACAAAACAAAATGGACCGTGGCCATTCCACAACCCCTTCTTCATTTTTCCATTCCATCGGGATTTGGGATATGGAGGCACATGCATTTACCTGGTATGTTTTTGAACCTCAGTCAGTCATGTGGGATCCAGCTTTCTTAATACTAGGCTACTGGGTCACTCCTGGACTTTAATTTTTATAAAATGTAAAGACTTGTATAGTGAAGAAAGGATCCCTCATCTAAAGTCGCCTACAGATCATTTGAATGAAATTTCTTTTAGGAAAAACTTCTGAGTTCTAATTGTCTACAAACAAAATTAATGAAAAATTAACAAGCCACAAACCACTCACAAATTTACTAAAACAAAGATGAACATTCAGATTCTGGGGGCACTGCATATCACTTTTGGTCTTTAATAAAATGTATTTAGTACATTTTGTTAAACTGTAATGTATCAACTCCTTTCCCCATATTGCTCTTTAGAGGCAGTTGCCTGAAAGCCGTGAATACGGCAAAAGTAAGATATCAATGAGTGGGTCTCAAACTTGAGTGTGCATCAGAACCACCTGAAAGACTTGCTAAAAATCCACAGTGCTGGGCTACTCCCAGAGACAGATTGATTTATTATGTCTGGAGTATATCTAATTTGCATTTCTAACTTGTGATGCTGTTGCTCCTGGCCATGGACCACACTTTAAAAAGCGCTGGTCAAAGTCAGTGGTGCTCAACCAGGGGAAGAACTTTTTTAAAGCACCAACACTTGAGGAGGTTCCTCAGGTCAATTATATTGTTAAGTACTGCAAGGTTAATTCCCAGACACTGATATTTTTCGAAACTGCTAGGTAAGTACTGTGTAGCTGGGGTTAAGACCCACTAATAGGGGGGAAACCAGCAGTTAGCATAATGGCTATGTCACTGGACTCCCACGTAGTCGACCGCAGTTCGCGTCCCGGACCCGGTGGCTTAAAACTCACACCGGGTGCGTGTGCGTGCGTGCCCAAGATCCCGAGAGGAGAATGGAGGAGAAAGGATTGCGGCGTGACCATCCTCCCTGGGGGGGTGATTTCTCGCTTTCTGTCTCTATGTCTCTCTCTGTCTGCTGGTGAGTGCATGTGCCCTATAGCGAAAACCTCTCCAAAAAAAAAGAAAAAAAAAGAACCACTAATGGAAACAGATCTAGGGCCAGTGGGTGACACGGAATTTAAGGCAACTGGGTCCTACATGAGCAACTGATTGGTTCGAGCCTTGAACCCGGCAGCTTAAAACTCATGCAGAGAATGGAGAAGGGACTGTGGTATGAACAACACTATGGGGAGTGTTTTCTCCATCTCTTGTCTCTCTCCAGCAGGCGAATGTGCACTAAAGAAAAAAAGAAAAACAAAACAAAACAAAACAAAAACTAAGTCCATTAAGAATACAGGTTTCTTAACACATACGCAAGATAATGATTTTATCATTTGTCCACTGATAAAACGGTCAAGGGATAAGTACAGATAAAATTCAGTGGCCTGTTCCTGACCACACCATGGTTTAACACAACCAAAGATATATGTGTTCTTTTTGCTTTAAATCCCCAAATCTGAAGTAAATCTTTAGGTCATACTTGCTATATGGTTGACCCTTAAAGGTAGTAAAGATGTAGGCTACAACTAATTATACGTATGTATCTGGAGCAAGTGGTCAGAGTGCTCACTGATTAACCCTTAGGCTCTGATTTCTAACAATTTAAAGGATGTGACCCTCTGGCAGGTTACAAAATAAAGCCTTGGTTTCCCTACATGACTGTTCATATAATAACATTATAGTCATGTTACAGATTACATAAACATCCAGGTAAGTTAGCTCAGAGTCTGGCACATGACATGTGAAGTTATCTAAAATACTTTATAAGTTATCCCATAGACATTATCTACTAGAAACACTAAGGAAATGGTTATCCTTCCTAGAGACTACCTCTTCAATCAACATCATGGCTTTCTGTAACAGTTTCAGGGTGTGTACTCTCACAAAACTGCAGTCACTGTTTTGTCAAATTAGATGCTCATATTCCTTAATAATGTTACCATTAATTTTCAATATCCTAACCACAGAGAGGGTATTAATTGGCCAGCCCTGAGACTTACTGGTTAAGGGAACTGGACCCTACATGGCTTTGGGATGAAGTCCTGGCCCCAGTGGCTTGAAAAACATGCCAGGCATGGATGTGTGCATGTCCAAATTCCTGACAGGGTAAAGAAATAGAGGAGAAGGGATTGTGGTGTGACCAAAGAAGTATCTTCTTTGGGAAGTATCTTCTTTCCTGTCTCTCTATGACCTCTGTCAGCTAAAAAAAAAAAATCAAAAACAAAAACATGATAATTGATGGAAATATTACACTATTTAGGAAGCCCTATAAGTGAACAGCATAAGCTTACTAAAATGAAATAAAGGAAAATTCAATGTTTTGTCCTTTTTTTCTTTATTGACTACTTAATGATTTATAATTATCTATTTTACCTGAAATTTGCATACTTTTTAATTCCCTTCCTTTTGTTTCCTGTCCAAAGTATACCCAAAAATAGAGTTCTAACCAAGGCATAGTCTCTCCCCCCCAAAAAAAAATCAGGAAAAAAAGCTCTCCTCACAGCCAAGTAGCATATGCCTGCTAAAGGGATGCTTTTAAAAATGACTTAAGAACTACCTGGGATCTACGTTCTAGAGTCTATATTTAATATTCCTAATGCCAACTTTCACCTCAACTACTAACTAGGTTCACTGAGCCTATAAAAACAAGAGCAACAATAGATGAGAGTAGCAATTAGAGGGAAATAAACTGAAATATCTTCTTTATGCCAGGCAGTTTGATTTAACTTCATGTTTGCTTTACATTACCTGCAGTAAAACATCAGTAAGAATCACAGAGTTTACAAAAGTTTACAATAAAAAACAACTCTGTTTTAACTTGATAAACACTGCATGATTCTTTGATCCCATGTACAATACTTCCCTGCCTTTGCTAAATTGACAGCTTTTACAAATTGCACTGTTGCACTCAAAGACATTCAGTTATGGTTATACACAGGTTTGCCAAATAAGCAGATTACTTTTGACTTACTCTAGTAAAAATGAAAAAAAAAAAAAAAAGAAAGAAAAAAGAAAAAAAAAAGAAAAGGAAAATGAAAAGTTAGTTCATTGAGGAAAATAGGCAGCTCTTAATCAGTATCATAAATGAAATTGGACAAGCTATAAGTACTTAAAGCCTAACTGCTCAGTTTAAGTACAAAAACTTATGAGAAACACTATCAGGAATAAAAATTATATTAAAGTCAGAGGTCAACTAACTTCATAAATTCTTTTCTTTCTTCTTTCCTTTTAAGAGAGATTTTTGCTTGAGGACACTTGCCAGAGAGACACACAGAGAAAAAGAGCAAAAAATCACCCCCCAGGAGGGATGGCTGCACCACAATCCCTGCTCTTCCATTCTCCTCTCAGGATTTGGGGCACACATGCATATGCCCTGGGCGTGAGTTTTAAGCCACTGGGTCTGGGACTCGAACCATGGTCAACTACATGGGAGTCCAGGGGCATAACTGAAACAGAGCAAGAACTCCCTAATGTATTTTCTAGGGTTCCTGAAATATAAAGTCCATTTGCATTGTAATGGCCCAGAGTAAGGAGTAAGTCTTCAGACTTTGGTTATGATAATGACCATCACGGACCATGAGTGAGGGCCATTTGACCTCTAAAACTCTCACTTAAAGGAAAGAAGGTTTTCATTTCAATATGTAAGATGTTTTGTAGACTGGAAACTGCTGGTTGTGAGCTCAGAGACTCCAGGCTGAATGGTTCCAGACACCTGAGGAGGAATTTGATTATCTAAGGCCTCACCAATCAAGAATGCCCAGGAGCTGATCACGCCCTCTTAAACCAATCACTGAACTGATCATGCGCCTGGGACCTCTGCCCCTAATTTTCCCTTAAAAACGCATGTGGGGAACATCTCGGGGAGACCAGGTGTTTTCAGCATGAGCTGCCCGCTCTCCTTGCTTTGCGCTTTGCAATAAAGCTGTACTTTCCTTCAATAAAGCTGTACCATGTGCCTATGGCTTGGTTTTATAGCACTTGGGCGAGAGAACCTGATTTGAGTTCGGTAACAGTTTTTTTCGGCGACCCAGATGGGACTAAGGTCCTGCGTGGGCATCTCGCCCAAGGTACAGCGACCCTTGGCCAATGGCCACCCTCAGAACTTGTCCTGCAGCTGCCTGAGCACCTTGTCTCAGGGACAGTCCTGGGTGATTGGCCGC
>NW_006159588.1:1418605-1450545 GCF_000334495.1 Tupaia belangeri chinensis
CAAAAAAAGAAGTTATTTTTTGACTTACTATAATAAAAATAAAAAAAAAAAAAAAAAAGAAAGAAAAAAGAAAAAAAAAAGAAAAGGAAAATGAAAAGTTAGTTCATTGAGGAAAATAGGCAGCTCTTAATCAGTATCATAAATGAAATTGGACAAGCTATAAGTACTTAAAGCCTAACTGCTCAGTTTAAGTACAAAAACTTATGAGAAACACTATCAGGAATAAAAATTATATTAAAGTCAGAGGTCAACTAACTTCATAAATTCTTTTCTTTCTTCTGTCCTTTTAAGAGAGATTTTTGCTTGAGGACACTTGCCAGAGAGACACACAGAGAAAAAGAGCAAAAAATCACCCCCCAGGAGGGATGGCTGCACCACAATCCCTGCTCTTCCATTCTCCTCTCAGGATTTGGGGCACACATGCATATGCCCTGGGCGTGAGTTTTAAGCCACTGGGTCTGGGACTCGAACCATGGTCAACTACATGGGAGTCCAGGGGCATAACTGAAACAGAGCAAGAACTCCCTAATGTATTTTCTAGGGTTCCTGAAATATAAAGTCCATTTGCATTGTAATGGCCCAGAGTAAGGAGTAAGTCTTCAGACTTTGGTTATGATAATGACCATCACGGACCATGAGTGAGGGCCATTTGACCTCTAAAACTCTCACTTAAAGGAAAGAAGGTTTTCATTTCAATATGTAAGATGTTTTGTAGACTGGAAACTGCTGGTTGTGAGCTCAGAGACTCCAGGCTGAATGGTTCCAGACACCTGAGGAGGAATTTGATTATCTAAGGCCTCACCAATCAAGAATGCCCAGGAGCTGATCACGCCCTCTTAAACCAATCACTGAACTGATCATGCGCCTGGGACCTCTGCCCCTAATTTTCCCTTAAAAACGCATGTGGGGAACATCTCGGGGAGACCAGGTGTTTTCAGCATGAGCTGCCCGCTCTCCTTGCTTTGCGCTTTGCAATAAAGCTGTACTTTCCTTCATTACACCATGTGCCTATGGCTTGGTTTTATAGCGCCTGGGCGACCGAACCTGATTTGAGTTCGGTAACATAACCACTATGCCATCTGCTGGTCACAAAACATTCTGTTTTCAATGTGTCATCTCTATTAAGACTCCAAGTCTATGGCTAAAAATGGCCAATGCTTGTTTAATGCTACTTCTCAAGGCAGACCATTCTCTTCCTTCAGTGATCTGACTGGTAGAAAGTTTAGGTTATCCTAAAACTTACCTTCTGTGTGGTACAGAACTTGCTTCTAAAATAGAACTTTCCAAATGAGAGTTATCAAGACCCAAGTCTTTTCAAGCTAAATATTTAGTTCTTTCAACCACTCTTCATTATGGTTCTACATTTTGAAGTCTACTCTGGACATGTGCCAGGTTCTGTTGCTATTGTTTTCAAAATATGAGAGCTGAAGGACAATATTCCAAGTAGGAAATACAACAGCCCAAACAAAAGCATCACCTGCTTGTTTTAGATTATAAATAAAACAAGCTCACAGTAAAACTATTTGACAGTTACATTCTACTTACTCACTTGGAGCTTACTACACAATACAAATCAGTTCATTACTACTTCTAGGCCATATACGCCACCAACTTTCTTCAATGCCTCCCTGAACCAAGGACATAAAAACTTATTCAGTGATTTATTAAAATTGTACTTGATTCACTTTTCTGATAACCATGAAGAATGAAACTTTACTTATCATGTTCATATCAAGTCATAAGGACATTTATTGGTGCTTACACTAGCCTTTTGTTATCTGGGATTTTTATACGAGAGCTCATCTACTTTATACATCTTAAACTATTATAGGGTCTTTCTCTCTTTTAAGTATGTTAATGACATTTATCTATCATTAAGCTTCTGTTGTCTTATTTCTCAAGGAAGCTCACCTATCATATTACATTGCCACATGAAAAAATTTAATTCTATCACAAAATTGTTTAGGATAGATAATCTTAGTTTTCTCATGCAAGCTGGATTTAGACTCCCTTTTACTAACATTCATTCTAATTAAGACAAATTTCTCTTTTATTAAAAAATAGCCAAATTGGGGCGAGCAGGGAGTGTTGTGGTTAAAGCACTGGATTCACAAATGGCTGACTGTGGTTTGAGTACCAGAACTGGTGGCTTGAAAATCATGCTGGGCGCTGTGTGTGTGTGTGTGTGTGTGTGTGTGTGTGTGTCCAAATTCCCAGGAGAAGAATGGAGACAGAATTGGCCATCTCCTCCAGGTGGGGGTGAGGGGTGATTTTTCACTTCCCCTCTCTCTCTACGGAGCACACATAACCTACGGCAAAATTCTAAAACTAAAAACAAAGCCAAATAAATGCTGAGACACTGTGTATTGTGTGTACAAACTCAAGCATTTGTTCTATCTCTTCAACAGTCTTTCTCTAAAACCAACTTTAAGAGCCCCCAAAACTGTAAATTTTGATAACCCTTAGTTCATGTTTCTTCCCCCATTTCTATGCTGTGCCATTCTGCATATTTTTTGCCAAACAATAATTCTTCTGGCCAGAATCAAGTTCCAGGTAGCAGGTTTCCTAGTTATTTCTCCCATTCTCCATGAGATAAAACCCAATCGATAACTTAAACATTCTGATTATTGACAGCAATAACCCAGATAGTTAAAGTTCTCTACTACTTGTAACTTGCCTCTTTGCTATGGCATTTATAAATCCAGAGACTACTGATGACTCTAACCTTGTCTACCTCATCCTCAAGTCACCAATATTGCTGGTTCTGGCCAATTCCAGATCTTAAAGCTCTTTTAAGTTGATAGTTGATAGTCCTATTACTATCTACTAAAGTAAAAAGCAGTCTGATGGCTCCTTTGAAATAAGTTGCATTGGCAGATTAGACACAACCCCAAGAAATATCAGGAAAGTAAAGATTAAGGCTATCTACTTTTGACCCCTCTCTAGATATCCTGGATATGTTAGTTGACACCAAAGTCTGTTTATACCATCTTATGGTAGGAAAACAATCATAACCATTCCAGGATTTTGAATTCTTATACTTGATAAGAATCTGGTAGCTATTTCCCATACATATTAAGGTATCATTGGAGTGAGTTAGGTTATTTAGTGTTAAATAAATACTTAATCTGTACAAACAGTAACTTTTGTAGTAGGATTTTTAAATTGGGTAAAGAAAATAACTTAGTATTAGAATTGAGGCTTTCAGCAGGTTCTCAACACCATTTTCACCCCAACGTTTTAAATGTATTTCACTGGGCAAGGGAGACTGGAGAGTGACTACTAATGAGTATTTCTTTTTGGGGAAATAAAAATGTTCTCAGATTAGTTTTTAGTGATGCACAATTTTGTGACTGTTTAAAATACTGACTTATACCCTTTTAAAAGAAACTTAAACTTTATGTGAATTATCTCAATTAAAAACCTGTGTAAAAAATATTTCAACCTCATTCTAATGGCTATTACACTACATGTTATGATATACTACTAAAATACTATTAATCTATATTATTAATTATACAGTTTATAGTAATAAATAAATAAATAGACCCTAACATAATATAGGAAGAGACAAAAGTCAGATATTATGGTATTGGGAAAATTAAAACAAAACAAAACACTTAAGTGTCAGAGAGGACTAAGAGTTGAGGGGCCACTATTCATCAGATACAACCACCAAACAGAAATAAAACAAAAAGTAATAGAACATGACCTCTAAAACGATTTCTTCAGAAACACTACTTAAAATAATCTTGAAATGGAAGGTTTTGCTTCTATAAACAAAAACATGAACGAAGTCCTCAATAGCATGAGCACTTACTCATCATACTCGATATGATAAATAACGTCTTCATCAGCAGCAACAGAGTCTGAATTAGACGTAGAGGGTACATTGTCCAATTTATTTGTGTTCTCTTTGGAATTATGATTTACATTTCCATTAGTCCTTTTATAAGAATTGCCATTCTTCAGTGGAGTTTTGCCACGTGAATGTCCATCAGAAGCTCTAGTAACACTATGTATATGTGCTTCAAACCAAGCACCAAGGCCGACATCTCTGGCATCCACCAATTCATTTACCTAAAAAAAGTTTGAAATTAGTTAATGAAGCGTAATCTCAACTATTGCTTCAAAAACCATATTTAATATAACTCAAGTTATTTGAGCGTTATCATGATAAACAATATTTGTAGCTACCCATGTTTAAAGTAAAGAGATTAGATCAAAACTAATTTTTGAATTATACTATTTCAAATGTGTTATTTACTACTTTGAAAATTAACTATCTTCCCAATTTCTTTCAATGGAATAAGGTGTTTTGTTTTTATTTTTTAACTACTCCTACCCATGTCTACACTATACTTCAGAAAATATAGTTCTTATGTACCAAAGAGTCATTCTGGCAAATCATCTAATGCCTCTAATGAAAAGCTAAGACTTCAAAATATTATTATTGTGCTATTAGTTAATTTCTTCATAATGTTAAAGATAACTTACAGTCTAACCAGAAAATAGTAAAGTATTAAACAGAAAACTTGAAAATAAAAAGAATTATGCAGAACAAAAGAGTCCAACAAAATTATGTATACAAAATGGGGTAAGTTCCACCATTAGTAACTCACGAGGTTCACTAGGCAAATGCACTTATTTACCATCTCACAAAACAATGTATTTTTAAAAGGGCATAAGATATAAATGGATGTAATATAGTGGATGAATCAGAACTAAATTGCGCAATCTGACACAGAGAAAACAGAGTAATAAAAAGTATTTAAAGAATTCAGAGTTAAATGAATGCAGGGGCCAGCAGATACCATAATGGTTACATTGCTGGACTCCCACGAGGCCGCCCGCAGTTTGAGTCCTGACCCCGTGACTTGAAACATGCTGGGCACATGCGTATGTGCGCCCAAAATCCTGAGAAGAGAATAGAGAAGGGATTGCAGCATGGCTAGCCCCCTTCAGGGTGATTTCTCACTTTCCTTCTCACTGCCTCTGTCTCTCTCTCTTTCTGGCAAGTGCACATGCACTAAAGTAAAAATCTCTTAAAATAAAAAAAGAAAGAAATGAATACAGGTTAAAAAAAAAAAAATCACCCAAAAATCTGAGGACACTGGTTTAAGAGGCCAAGGTCCCTTCAGGACAATAACCAAGAGAAATATTTTTTGTTTGTAAGCCCTTAAAAAGAAAAAGTGAAATCACCAGCACAACAGCATCTCATTAAGCTACCTCTTCCTTGAGAGTATAAGAGATCACTTAAGGTATCTAATGTAATTTGAACAGATGGCATAGCTTGGAAGGAAAAGCAAATACTACAATTTAAATACCCAAATGTCAGATAATATACGAGTTTCCTTGTTTATGTTTATTGAGCCCTAAACAAGTTAAGTAATCCCTATTTTATAAGATTAACAGGGCCAGCATGACCAACCGTGGTTTGAGTACTCAACCTGACAGCTTGCTTTCTCACTTTCTCTTTCTTTTCCTTTCTCTCTTTCTCTCTCTGTCTCTTGCACACATGCCCTATAGCAAATTTAAAAAAAAAATCATAGTAATAAATAAAATTAAATAATTACTTTAAAAGAATTATTTGAAAGGTTAACTTGCTGCCTAGATGGAAGATAATATAGACAACATATGCGCCAGCATGGTGGCAAAAGCAGTTGGATCCCACATGGCTGGCTGCAATGATAAGTTCTTGACCTAGTGGCTTGAAAAACAGATGAGGCCTGTGTGTGAGTGTGTGCCCAAAATCCCAAGAAGAGAATGAATGAGAAGGGACTGAGGTGTAGTCATCTCCCCTAGGTGGGGGTGCTTCCTCATTTTTCTCTCTCTCTCTCCCACCTCTCTCAGTCTTTCTCTGAGAAGTGCATGCACCCTGTACCAAACTAAAACAGAAAAAATGAAGATGTCTTGACCTTGAAGTTTAAATTGTTATTATATCATAACATAAAGCTTCATAGAGATGACAAGATAGGTAAGTAGGAACTTCAAAGGTAAATGATGAACTTAGGGGGCCAGCAGGTGGTGTGGCTAAAGTGCTAAACTCTTATATGGCCAACCACGGCTTGAGCACCCAATCTGGTGGCTTCACAATCATGCAAGGTGCGTGTGTGCACATGTCTAAGATCTCAAGAGGTGACTGGAGGAGGAGAGACTGAGGCATGGCCATCCCTCCAGAGGTGATTTCTCACTTTCCCTCTCTTTGTGTCTCTGTCTGTCTCTCTCTCTCTCTGGTGAGCACATACGCCCTACGGAAACAAAAACCAAAAACAAAAAAACTGCAACAAAGAAACAAAAAGATTGGCTACTTTGAATGTCATTTAGCTCTGACCTGTAAAGATGGTGTGTAGTTGTCTGATACCTGGCCTTACAGTAGGCCAAGGTGATTTCCACAGAAGAATATTGTTTTAGTGTGTAAGAATTAAACTAGAGAGGTAGTTGGGGTATAAATTAAGGATCTGTTACTTTGTATATGAAAGGAGGGCTCATTAATAAGTTGTTTATTTTTAATTTGCTAGCTTCTCTCCAGACACGGTCCCCAAAGATGTCAAAATATCATAAAACACAATTTTTTTAAAAAGTCATTAATATTGCGGGGGTGGCTAAATAGTCGGGGAGAGGGGAACCACATGAATATATGCATATGCCCTGAAATTATTCATATTAAATATACAGCCTGGGGCCTGCCGATGGCATGGTGGTTACGTGACTGGACTCCTACATAGCTGACTGCAGTTTGAGTCCCAGACCCGGTGACATAAAAATCACACTAGGAAAAAAAAAAATCACACTAGGCACATGTGCCTGTGTGCCCTTCTCTTCTAGGGAAGAGACGGGATTGCTGTGTGCCCATCCTTCCTGGGGGGGGGGTGATTTCTCACTTTCCCTCTGTTTGTCTCTCTCTCTCTCTCTCTCTCTCTCACACACACACACACACACACAGTGAGTGCGCTTGTCATATGACAAAAAAATAAAAAATAAAGATACAGTCTGGGCCAGCAGGTGGTGTGATGGTTAAGGTGCTGGACCCCACAAGGCTAACTCCAAGGTTTGTAGCTAAGACCTGGCGGCTTAAAAATCACACTGGGGGCATGTGTGTGCATGCTCAAAACCCTAAGAGGAGACTAGAGAAGGGACTGCAGTATGACTATTCCCCTAGGGGGTGATTTCTCACTTTCTCTCTCTCTGTCTCTTTCCCATGAGCACGCAAGCCCTACCTAAAAAATATTTTAAAAAAAAGGGCGGGGGGGAGGGTGGAATTAAGGCACTGGATACTACATGGCTGATTCTGCAGTTCTAGTCCTTGACCTGGCAGCTTAAAAAACACACCAGGAGCATGTGTGTGCATGCTCCAATATCTCAAGAGAATGGAAGAGAAGGGACAGTGGTGTAGCCATGCCCTCTAGGGGGTGATCTTATACTTTCTCCTGTCTATCTCTCTCCTGAGGCACCCTATAGCAAAAACTTAAGGAAAATAAAAGGTATAGCCGCATTCAGAGAAATGTCTTCCATGTCCAAACATTTGCTATTCAAAAACAAACAAACAAACAAAAACACTGAAGTACAAAGGCAAGGGGAAATCATTTAAGAACAAAACGAGTATAAGCAAATGTTTGAGAGTTATACGCTCAGCACTTTTATTTTTTAAGCTTTTATTATAGGATACATATACTCGTGGGGGTGGAGAAGAGAAAAAGTGAGACATCACCCCCCTCCAGGGGGAGATGGCTATGCAATCCCTTCTCCACTCAGGATTTTGGGCACACGTGCACACACACCAAGAGTGTTTTCGAGCCACCAGGTCCAGGACTAGAATCACTAAGCTGGACATATGAGAACCAGCTGCTTTAACTTTCAGGCCATTTGCTGGCCCATTTTTAAGCATTTTATTTGTTCTGTGGAAAACATTCCAGCTCTGCAGACATACTTACATTCTAGTCCTTAACCATTATCTACTAGGTGTATCCTTGAAGAAATTACTTAACTCAGTTTCATCTCACATCTTGGAGTGTATTCAAGATAAGGCAAGAAAATTCATATAACATGCGAACCAAGTAAGCATACAGTACACCCTAACGAAACAATATTCCTTTCACTAAGTATAAATAGCCTTAATGTTAAGACTCATTAAAGCTTAAGAGTACAGTTTTATTACCATACTCAGCCTAGTAAACATTAATAGTTCACTGTTATGAGCAATCTTTTTTAAAATAATACAGTATCATTCCTAGGTTTGGATGAAAAAGAAAGATGCAATATGCTTGCTCTCAAGAGATACAGTTTAAATATGTGGCAGTTGAGAGCACAGATTTCTTCAACTCTGAATAGATTCTGTTATTATATCTTTTTTTATATAGCTACAAGTCACAAAATGCAATATAGGTTCCCTTTATATAGAAGGTCAGAAATAGGAAAATTAGAGTTGCATAAATAAAGGTTATTAGTAGGTTGTTAAAAGTTAACAATAAGAGAAAAATTAATAAAGAGTAAATAAATGATTACCACAAAGTTTAAGTAACAGCTAGAACTAGGGTAGAGGGAGTTATCAGGAGTGGAGACATGAGAAGTTCCCAGGATATTACTATTCTATTTCATAACCTGAGGAGTATTTGTAGACAACGATTTGCCTACAAATCATTAAACTCAACTCCTTTTATGCTGTCTATTACATTTCATAATCAGAAGGTTAAATGTCAAAAGCAAAATTACACTATAGACAGAAGGTAGGAAATAATATATCAATGATTTTTACTTGGATTCCTGCTTATATTTCCTACAACAAGCATAAGAACACATAAAAAGTTTGACAATGCCACATAGCTAAACCCAAAACACCATCATCATTCCAAACAGCCATCAATAAGGCAGGGATAACAGCAATTAGAGCTTTATGTGAATCATATGTAAGTTCCATACATATAAAAAAATAAAAAGCAATTTAGGTATCAAAAGTCCATTCTGCTTCAGAAAATAAATTATTTCCTAATCTAGAGTCAGTGTGATCCAATTCATGTTCAATGCACAGTGGAAATGAGTGGAACCAACCTCTACACAACCATCTATAGGTTCCCCAACTGTGACAGTGAAACCTAGTCTCTTACAACAACATATGAAAAGATCTGAAATTAACCAGAGAATCCTCAAAGTTATCAAATAGGGTAAAAAAGAAAGAATGATATTGGTCAATAAATAACTTCAGATTAAAAATTCTTCATGTATTATTTAAATGTTCACCTATGCTGGTTTTAAGTAAATATCATTTGAAAATTCATCTTTTGCACTTATCATGAGGCTCAAAGATTATTTTAGTCAAAAGGGAGAAAACATCCAACATTTTATTCATTCTGAATTTTAATTACAGAAGGCTGAACATTTATAGAAAGAAAATCTTTAGAAAGCAAAAGTGACAAAGGCAACAATTCAAAATAAAAGCATAAATATTGCCAATTTTTTAAAAAGATTTATTTATTTAATTCCATTTGTTATTATTATTTTTTAATTTGACCAGAGAGAGAGAGGGAAAGATAAAGGAAGAAAACAAGCCACCATGTCCAGAACTCAAACCACAGTCAGCCATGTGGGAAATCTGGTGCCTTTAACCACCATGCCACCTGCCAGCCCCAACATTGCCAATTTTTAAGTGACCTAGAAACAACTTAACAAAAAATTTATATACTAACTACTCAGAAACCTGAACTATGAGAAATAAAACTCAAAACAATTCAGAACATATTAATTCAAAAGCACAGGTTCCAAGCTGGTTTCAGTTTAGCCAAGTAGTTGGTATCTAAGAGAGAGAGGGGAAAAGAAAAAGAAAAAAAACAAGCCACCATGTCCAGAACTCAAACCACAGTCAGCCATGTGGGAAATCTGGTGCCTTTAACCACCATGCCACCTGCCAGCCCCAACATTGCCAATTTTTAAGTGACCTAGAAACAACTTAACAAAAAATTTATATACTAACTACTCAGAAACCTGAACTATGAGAAATAAAACTCAAAACAATTCAGAACATATTAATTCAAAAGCACAGGTTCCAAGCTGGTTTCAGTTTAGCCAAGTAGTTGGTATCTAAGTTCAATAAAGGCAGAGAACAGTTTTTGTTTTATTCCTCTACCCCTAATACTTAGTATTAGTATGCTAGACACCCAAGTATTTGTAGAATAAATAAATTATCCAGAAACAAGCATTTCCATATAAAAAATAAAACCACTAGTCAAAAATTTTAATACTAATGAAAACTGAGTTTCATTAAAAAAACAAACAAAAAATTGTGTTAGTCTCTTCAAATAACAAGGTTAAATGCAGCTTTCCATATGATACTGTATGAGTAACAGGATAGCCTTTAAAGAGTTTATGTAAGTGCCAGGTTTCAATGAGTTCCTAAATGGGAAAAGGGCATCTTAATGTAAAATTTCCTTACAAGTTAGTGTAAGTAAGAAGCAAATGAATGGGAGTTTAAAACCAGTTTGATGACAAAGCTAAAATCCTTAACATCTAAACTACAGATAGTATAAAACATAAGAAGTATATGGCGGGGTGGAGGATGGGGAGTCTATCTTAGGTAGTTCACAGCCAAAACATCAACACTGAAAATAAAAAAGTAAAGATGTGCTGGAAAGTATTTTCTCATGATACTCTTCTTTAGTAGACTGGGAAGAGGAGGGACTGTGAGGTACTAAGAATTTTGCTTATTTTTTTAATTTTTTTCTGCTAGACAGTGTGTGTGCTCACCAGAGAGAGAGAGACATAAACAGATAGAGAAGGAGAGAAAAAAGCACCCCTACGGGGAATGGTCACACTGCAACCCATTCTCTTTCGTTTCTTCTTCCTTTTAGGATTTTGGGCATGCACACACAGGTATCCAGTGTGTTTCTCAAACTGCTGAGTCCAGGATTCGAACCATGCTGTTGGCTATCTAGGCTCCAGCTACCTTAACCATGAGGCCACAAAGCCAGCCCACAAAGTTTGCTATTTAAAATGAATCAAGAAGCTGACCTTTTTTATCTCTGATTAGTCTTAGATCTACAGATAAACTGGTCCCCCTATAAAAACAAATTCATCTCTCGGGAACCAGCAGTTAGCGTAATGGCTATGTCACTGGACTCCCACGTAGTCGACCGCGGTTCGTGTCCCGGACCCGGTGGCTTAAAACTCATGCTGGGCGCGTGTGCGTGCGTGCCCAAGATCCTGAGAGGAGAATGGAGGAGAAGGGATTGCGGCGTGACCATCCCCCCTGGGGGATGATTTCTCGCTTTCTGTCTCTATGTCTCTCTGTCTGTCTGGCAAGCGCACGCGCCCTACAGTGAAAATCTCTCCAAAAAAAACCAAACAAACAAACAAACAAAAAAACAAATTCATCTCTTCACTGCTCAATATATATCAATTCAAAATTAGCAGCTTCTAAACTAGTCAAAAAGAGGGTAAACATAATTTATGCTGAACAGAGATACAGGTAGTTATATAAATATTCATAGACATGTACATATACCCAGGTTAGTATGCACATACATTATTTCCTTGCTGTCAACTCAAGCCATAAAAGCAATGAAATCCTAGAAGCAAGGAGCATAGCTAAAGCCCAGATCTTGATTTCAAATATCATTCTTCTTGGCCAGCCATGGTGGCGTAGCAGTAACACACTGCTCCACAATGCTGAGGCCTTATGGAAAAATGAGGTTCATTTCCCAGGTTGAGCTGCATGAGCATGCCCATTTCCTGGCTGGCTAGGAAGGCTGAGGAGAGGAAAACGGCACAAAACTGTTGAGGATGCCTGTGTCTTTCTGTCTGTTAGTCTCTGATGAAATAAACTAAAAAAAGGAAAAACAAGTGCTAGACCTATAGGTCCCAAATAGCTGACTATGATTCAAATTCTGGTCCCGGTGGTTTAAAAAACATGCCAGGTGTGGAAAAGGGATTGCAGCCTGACCACACTCCAGTGGGGAGTTTCTTCCATTGCACCCATCTTGTTCAATCTCTCTCTAGTGAGCACATGTGCCCTCTGGTGGAGGAAAGGGAAGGAGAGAGAGGAAGGAGAAAGAGGGAGGGTAGGAGAGAGGAAGTGAGAGAGACAGAAAGACACAAAGAAAGAAATCTCCAATTAAAGAAACTAGGGTGCATTGGAGAAATGGTTTGGTTCTAGGAGTGGGAAATATACAAGATTAGCCTGAAGTTATCATGTAATGCCAGAAAGAAAACGCTTAAAAATCATACCCCCTTCCCACGATGATGGGATATGTCAAAAGGGACACAAGATCCAAGTAAAAGAGCTTCCAATGGCCCCTGGGACAATATGAGCTCATGATTTTAAGTATATACTGATAAAATAGATTGGGGGGGGGGGGAGACAAATCACCTAAATTGAAGAATTCCAAATAATTTTTGTGGATATTCTGCCCTCAATGTAGTGAAGTACCTAACTTCTCACTCTTTAAGTGTGGGTTGCTAATAGTAATCTTTCAAAAAGTACAATATGGAAGGGGGGGGCAATTTACAGTGGAGAAATTTTACAAGTACTATTTTGGCTGGATGATTTAGGTTCACATCAATAATGTTAACAATTTTAAATTCCTTCTGATATAAAATCCAAGTTATATTTGGCAAACAGAATGTTGATAAAACATGCCTAAGTACGTAATGAAAACAGCACTTTACTTCTATATAGTCTTCCTACTAAAAACACATAAACCCAGTCTAATAATAAGAAAAACAACAGATGAATCCTAATGGAGGAGATTTTATCCAATACGTGACCAGAACTCCTCAAAAGTAATCAAAAACAATGCATATCTGAGAAACTGTCATAGCAAAGAGGAACCTAAGGAGATAAGACAACTAAATGTAATGTGATATTCTAGATGAGATTATAAAGTGGAAGAAGGACATTAGGTAAAAGATAAAACAATGTGGTTATTAACTATAACAACTGTACTATACTAAAGTAAGATGTACATAGGGAAAACTAGGTATGAAACATATGGGAACTCTTTTTATTTTCTTCCCAGTCCTGTTGTAAATCTAAAACTGCTCTGTAATAAATTTTAAAAGTAACAATGTAAAGAAATAATAAAGCAGGAAGTACTGGTACCTCAAAGAAGACTGAAATCCAAGTGTACACAAAATGGCAAGTTGGCTTTAGTGCTGGCAATTCAGCACTGTTTAATTAATTTAAGTCTTGTGTCACGCTGGGTAAAATCTCTTTACAATCAAAATGATGCATAGCGATTAAATGTATAATAATTAAAATTAATAAATTAAAAATTATTTAAAAAATGTATTTAAGCCTTCATTTATTCCCACATCTTACCCTTTGTTATTGCATATTTTCTTCTAATTGATTATAGGAAGGAAAGTTAATAGTATCTAGGTATTAGCCAATGACCACCTTACTGATAACTCATATTATTCTTAAATATTTTCTAAGCTTTTCAGATACCCATAAGCAGTAACTTTGCTTTCTCCAATATTTACACTTTTTTTTTGAGAGAGGTTTTTGCTATAGGGCGTGTGCGCTCGCCAGAGAGAGAGAGACACAGAGACAGAAAGCGAGAAATCATCCCCCAGGGGGGGATGGCCACGCCACAATCCCTTCTCCTCCATTCTCCTCTCGGGATCTTGGGCATGCACGCACATGTGCCCGGCGTGAGTTTTAAGCCACCGGGTCCAGGACGCAAACCGCGGTTGACTACATGGGAGTCCAGCAACACAGCCATTACGCTAACTGTTGGTCTCTCCAATATTTACACTTTAAGTGCCTATCTGCCTCATCCAGCACATCCAGAAAAAAAGTCAAATAACACCAGCATTAATTGGGTTCCCTGTCTGACTCTTACCTTTATTGGGAATACTTCCAGATTTTCCCCATCATTAAGCATGATGCTGAATGTGGCTTAAAATTTTTATCTACTCTATCTGCTCCTCCTTACCAAGAATTTCTTTTTTAAAAATCAATAATGGACTCAAATTTGTATTTAGATGTAGAAAACATTTTAAATTAGATGGTTTGTTTTGTTTATGATTACAATTAATTATAAAATATTTCCTAATAATAAACTATCCCCACTTCCTGACAAACCATACTTGGTTAAAGTATTATACTCATTTAATATACATTCATTCTGCTAAATATAACTTAGGTTTTACACTGATGTATTAGTTTACATGCCTTTTGTTACGTTTTAGCATCAGTATAAAACTCCATTTATAAGGAAGCCTTTCTTCCTTCTCCCCCACCACCCTATTAGAGGCAGGGTTTTGCTATCTTACCAGGTAGGCTTTGAACTTGCAATCCTCCCAAGTAGCCAGAACTATAGGTATGCACCAGAGCTCCCAGCTTTCCTTCTTTCTTCATGCTGTATGGTCAACTGAGGTAATATTTACGTATTCCTTACAAGTTTAGAATGTTTCATCAGTATAGTCACCGAAGTCTGGTACTTTTTTTGGGGGGAGGGGGTAATATAGCTCTTCGCCTTTCTTGTAGAATCTTTTCCATATATATGGATCTGTCTGCATTTTCCCAAAGGTCCAAAATTACCTCTACTTGCATTTTCTTAAATAATTCACTTCAACCAATTTTTACTTCTTAGTCTTTAAAATGTTTTGAAAAACTCAGTCTAGGTGCCAAATTACCTCAACTAATAAGAATTAAGAAAAAAAGGGTTATAAAGATAGGAAAGGAGAAGCAAAACTGTCATTCAAAAAATGTTTGTTTGTTTTTTAAAGACACAGGGTCTCACTATATTATCCAGGCTGGCTTCAAATTCATTATCTTCCTGTCTCAGACTCCTGAGTAGCTGGGATTATAGGCATGAGCCATCACACCCAGCTGCATTCAATTATTTCTACACAATTTATTAGAATACACAATTTACTAGAACGGAATTTGAAAAGGCTGCTAGATAAAGAAGTAAAAATAATCAATTGCCTTTTTATTTCTATATATCAGCAAACAATTTACTATTTTAAGATATAGCCACTTAGAATAGCATCAAAAGCAAAACTACCAGAAATAAATAAGATATGCAAAGAGAAAGCTAATTAAGATATCAAAGATCTGAAATAATGGAGAAGTCTTTCATGTTCATTAATTACGATTCAATATTGTAAAGATGTCAATTCTCCAAATGATCTACAGATGCAATCCCCATGGAAACTCCAGATGTGCAGAGCTTTGAGAAGCTAATTTGTCTTTCTAAATTTTGCTATGGGATGCATGCACTAGCTGGGGAGAGAAAGAGAAGGGCAGTGAGAAATCACCTCCCGGGGGGATGGCCACTCCACAGTCCTATCCCCTCCGTTCTCCTCTTGGGGTTTTGGGCATGAACTCACACCTGCCCAGTATGTTTTTCAAGCCATGGGTCCAAGACTTGAACCGCACAGTCGGCCATCTGGAATCCAGGCACCTTAACCACCAGTATCACCTGACTGGCCCTGACAAGCCAGTTTTAAAATCCGTATATGTTAAATGCCAAAAAACCAAGACACTCTTGAAGAGAAATAAAATTTGGGAGATGGAAAAAAAGGAGGTATTAAAACAGACTTCAAGGCTATATTACTTGAAACAGTATGGGCATGAGAATATAAAAATAGACCAACTGACCAAAATAGCAGTTTGGCAGTATTCTGTGAGTCAATAACTAGCACTTTTATTTCTAGGTAGAAATTTCTAAAGAAATTCTTGAACAGGTAGGATATACATAGAAGGTTCAGAACAGCACTGTTTAAAAGAGCTAAAACTGGAAACAGCACAGATATCATTAATCATGAATTAGATAAATATACTGTGTCATGTTAATAAAATGGAATAACATAATAATGGAAAGGAATAAAATATAGCTATATGCAGAAAATCTATTGAAAAAAGAATTCCATTATATAAAATTCAAATATAGACAAAACAACATATTATTTAGAAAAACATACATAAGTAGTAAAACTAAAGAAAAAAAAAGAAAATGATCATAAAAGTCAGAATAAGTAGTTTACCTCTTAGGGAGAGAGAGGGAGATGTGTTCTGGTAGGGGCACACAGGAGGCTTTAAAAAGGTACTGGCATCATTCTACTTCTTAACCTTGGTGGAATTACACAGGTGTTTGCTTTATTATTCTTTACATTTACATATGCATTTTACACATTTGTCTATATATTTCACAGCAATTTTAAAGGCTACTTTTAAAACTCAAAATATTAACCCAATCTTTACTTTCAAATGACAAAGTTTACTTATTCACAACTTCCTGAGAACAGACATCTGTATTCTCAAAAACTAACAAAAAGTGTGAAGAAGACAACATACCTTGTATAGGCCAATGCCGGGATCAATAAGACAGGCACGAGCTGATGTAGACGGTTGACTGGAATGTCCCACCCTTTGAGTTTTCTTTACTTTAGGTGGACTATTAGAACAGGGTTTGGCCTGTACGTCAGTCTGTTTAGATGTGCTAGGAAGATCAGGGTCTGAGCGAACGAGTAGCTGAATTATGTCGTTCAGTCCAACATCATAGTCAAATAAAGTATATCCATTTTCCAACTAAAAAAAAAAAGACAGAAAAAGATATTGAAATGCTTCTCTTAGAACTTAACTTTCAATATCTTTAGCCAAACTATCAAAACAAAATTCATAGCATTGAAATTTAGTGATCTTTAAACATTCTTATTGTTACTTTATGGCCTCTGATATTAGCACCTTCCCTGGATCTCAATAAAATCTTAAAAATCACTCTATATTAGCTACAGGGAACACTGCTAGCCATTAAAACCAAAAATTTATCACTGCTGCTATTACCTCATGACCCAGGGCTAGAAAAGTTTAGATTTAATTTCTTACCAAGTTTTTTTTTTCCCCCCCCCAATACATAGTGCCTGAATCTACTTCAAGAAAGGAAAGATAAATTCTGAAAGTTTTATGCTTTTGTGCTCCTAAAGACATTATACCAAACATTTTCTCTCTCTCTCTCTCTCTTTAAGAGACATTTTTGCTGTAGGGTCTGTGAGCTCACCAGAGAGACAGAGAGAGACAGAAAGTGAGAAATCACCCCCCCAGGGGAGATGGACACATCACAACCCCTTTTTCTCCATTCTCCTCTTGGGATCTTGGGCATGCACACACATGCACCCGGTATGAGTTTTAAGCCACCGGGTCCAGGACTCAAATCATGGTTGACTACATGGCAGTCCAACAACATAACCATTATGCCATCTGCTGGCCCCCAATCTACGGCAGTGTAATCCTTTAATAAATCAAACAGGAAAATCAAAATTAAGCAGGAATAATTATAATTCTTGCTCATGCTACTTCAGTTGCCAAAAGTTCTTCAATTCTATCCATCTGTAAAGATAATCAAGTTTACCATAAAGTCTTCCAAGATGAACAGCAAGTAAATTATCTTGTAACTTAACCACCTTTTGGCAATGGACATGAGTTGAATTGTGTTCCCCAAAAAAGATTTGTTGAAATCCTACTCCAAGTACTTCAGAATGCAACCTTATTTGGAAATAGGGTCTTTACTGAGATATCAAAAAGTAAATTTAACAAACGTGCAAAACCTATTGTTATGGACTGAGGTTGTATGTTCCCTGACCTCAAGACACGTATATATTGAAGTCCTAACTCCCAGTACCTCACAACATAACCATATTTGGATAGGGTTGTTAAAGAGGTAATCAAATTAAAAATGAGGTCATTAGGGTGGACCCTAATTCATTATGACTGGTGTCTTTATTAAAAGGGGAAATTTGTACAGACACAAAGCATGATAATAATATGAAGATACATTGGGAAAAGAAGGCGGTGACGGGAATGAACCATCTATAAGCCAAGAAACAGTTACTTTGTGGCAAGCCCTTAAGTAAGGTAGGATTCTCCTTACCCTATCTTAGAGAGCAGGGGCCTCAGACACTTTGAATTCTAGTCCCTGGAATTGCAAAACAATACATTGTTGTTTTAAACTACCCAGGTATTTATACTTTGTTACAGGGGCCCTATGAAACTAAGTCTCTAATTCATTTCTTTATAAATTCAATTGGCTGTTTCCCTATGATACAGTTAAACAAGAAAACTAAATTCCTTAAGAATCAGAAATACCATTTTCCCAGAAATTTGACCAATTGAACACTACTCATTTTCTACTTTTGTTTTGGAGAGGTTTTTGCTATAGGGCGTGTGCACTCACCAGAAAGAGAGACAGAGAGACAGACAGACAGAAAGCAAGAAATCACCCCCATGGGGGGATGGCCACATTGCAATCCTTTCTCCTCCATTTTCCTCCCAGGATCTTGGGCACACACGCACATGCGCCCGGCTTGAGTTTAAGCCACTGGGTCCAGGACGTGAACCACAGGTGACTACATGAGAGTCCAGTGACATAGCCATTATGCCAACTGCTGGTCCCATCTACTCTGTTTATTATGCATAATGCTTATCATCATTTATCACACAATAAGACTATACATGTGAAAGCAACCAAGAGAAACAATAAAAGCCTGTTAGCTATTTTAATTCAAGTGACCCAAGAACATACCTAGCACAATTCCACACATTACAGGTATTCATATGATGTTAACTAGAACAAGGGATCAAGAATTTCAAACTTCGCAGTGGAGGAATTAACTTAAGATACTCTCTCAGTTAATATGCGTAGTGTAAGCTCAAGAAGCATCCCAAGTTAGTAAGTAGAAAAATCTTTATAGGGATAGAATATTAATAATATTTTATTTAAAACAAACAAATTCCCTCTAGTCTTGAACTCTTGGGGAGAATTCAAGGAGGGGGGGAAAGGGATAAAGAGAGCAGATGGTTTCTAGAAGAGTTGAAAAGCACAACTTGACTAGACATACAACTGATGAATATTATAGCAATTATTTCTAAAAATTGATGTGTTTATAGAAAAAAAAAATCTGGAAGAGCATAAAACATTTCAGCTAACTGATTGGGCATTCCCAAAAAGAAGGCAGCAGTTAAAGTGGTGAAATAATTGGGATATATAATATATAATACATAAGTGTTTCCATAAACATTTTTCCATTGAAGTTTAATACACAAGAGTCAGAAGGCTCTTGTCATTTCCACACTCAAATCCTCTGACTAAATTCTCCCAAATAATTATTAGAAGCAAATACAACCTCCATCTAGTGGTACTCTTTCTAAACTTGGTTTGTCAGGGAAAACAACATCTAAACTCAAAGTGAAACACTAAGTATATAATGCATGAGGCCTTATAATAAAAGTATTATGTCCACTTTATTAACACATAGCCACCCTTTCTCCCACTTACTCTGATTTTTTTTACACCCAATTATCTAATCCTTCCCTAATTTATAGTCTACCAGTCTTCCTAAAACAGTGATCATCATCCCTTATATAGCAAGTTTTAAATATGTTCCACATAGCTTTATTCCACAATGCTTTTTTCCATATTGTGAAGAGTTATAAGGAGTGCTGTAAAGATTTACTTGAAAAGCACTTAAGTTTTTCCATATTTAATAAAACACTGAAAGTTATTTGTCACTCAAATCTTGTTCTCAGTGGGGAAAAAGAAACAGTATCATTTAGAAATTACAAACACCTGTGAGTTTCAGGCATTTAACTATAATCCAACATCAATTTACAGAAGTAAACATTTGAGAACTGCCATTCTAAAAAATGAGAATATAAGACTTACATTACTGGAGAAGCAAAAATACTTGGCTTAGTTTTGTCTTGTCAGACCACACACCTGGATTTTTACAGGGTTAAGAGAAGAAACTACAGGTAACATACAGCATAAAGACATTTTACAGGATTGGGACAGCCTTGCAATGCCAATCCAATAGCTGCCTGCTACAAGAAATGCAAACGATGCAAGGAAAACGAGGAGGCAAAAATATCAAGCAGCAGTGGGGAAGTCACTCCAAAGGCACAATGATGAGGGATGTAGCTGGAGGGCATAAGTCAGTAACTCCCATGTATCTTTCTCATTTTATATATAACATATTACTATAAATACCTATTCCTTTAAATAGGCTAATACTTTCTTTTTTAATTCTTTTTTTTGGAGAGGTTTTCGCTATAGGGCGCGTGCGCTCACCAGAAAGAGAGACAGAGAGACAGAAAGCGAGAAATCACCCCCCAGGGGCGATGGCCACGCTGCAATCCCTTCTCCATTCTCCTCTTGGGATCTTGGGCATGCACGCACACGCGCCTGGTGTGAGTTTAAGCCGCCAGGTCCGGGACTCGAGGCGCGGTCGACTACGTAGGAGTCCAGCGACATAGCCATTATGCAAACTGCTGGTCCAATAGGTAAATACTTTTGAGCTTTCTGTGAGAACCAAGAATACAGGGGCTAAGAGGTAACTAGTCGGTTCTTCTTCAGCTATGGTTTATCCCTGCATCTCGCTCTATGAATGAGAGGGAGACAGAAATTCCTTCAAAGCCTGAGAAGTTCTAGATTCTCAAAAACATTTAAAGATCCACCAACATAACATTCTTTAAAAGACCCAACCCCTAGGGTGCCTCCAATAGCCTCCCAGGTAAGAATGTCCAAATGAGGTTACCCTACTGTAGCCAGAACTTACAGGTCATGAATTGCTTGTCTTCATTTTGACCCTGGAAGTCCAAGCAATTACCCTGCTTCTCAAATTTAATTTGCATACAGATTACCTGGGGACCTTGTTAAAATACTGATTCTGCCAGTAGGCTGGTGTGAGGCTCCCCGGTAAAGCTAATACTGCTGGTCTTGAGAATACAGGGAACATACTTTTGACAGTAAGAAACTAGTAGGAGGCTAACTATCCTTCTACATTCATTTTCAAACTCTGGTGTTCACCATAATCTCCCGTGGGGTCTTGTTAAAATCAACTACTTTCAATTCTGGGCTGAGCTGAGCATCTATAATAAAAATCCACAAGTGGTTCTGATACACACCAAAGATGAAAAGCAACAGTCTTAGGGAGGGGTGCTTTTTTCTAATGAGCATAAAGACATTTTACAGGATGGGACAGCCTTGCAATGCCAATCCAATAGCTGCCTGCTACAAGCAGGCTTCCCTGTCTGTGGACTGTGAACTGCTGAGATGAATGGTGACAATAATCACTTCCAAGGGTACTTGTCAGCTCAGAAGGAAGTGAACACAGCTTACGACAGTGTCTTCCTCTTCTGCCTCAAAGTCAAAGGCTGGCACCAAATGTCTGTTCCCATCCCTGCTGGTTTTTCACTGGGTCGAAGAAATCAAAATAGTAAGTTATCAACTGTCCTGGGGAAGATGTACAAAGACAATCCTCAACAGTTTTTTCAAGAGAACAGAACTAGTTTTTGGTTTACTAAAAGTTTACTTAGTTGCCCTGAAGACAACCCAACCCCTACCTTTTCTTCAAGACAGCCAGGTGCACATTTTATCTTAGCATATTTAATAATTAGGTTTTAGGGATGTTGTCCAAGAAAACATTCTCATCCTTCATTTCTACCTACGGTGTTGAAGTCACCATAGTATCCTAGGAATTTATGTACTATTGTCCCTAGCTAGAAAAATAAAATTCTCGGGCTTTGACTACATGCCTTTCACTTTTTGTTGCTGGTTTTGAGGTTTTTGCTACAGGGCGCGTGTGCTCGCCAGAGACAGAGAGACAAAGAGACAGAAAGCGAGAAATCACCCCCCAGGGTGAAGGGCCACCCCACAATCCCTTCTCCATTCTCCTCTAGAGATCTTGGGCATGTACACACACGCGCCCGGCGTGAGTTTAAGCTATCGGATATGGGACTCAAACCGCGGTCGACTACATGGGAGTTCAGTTCAGTGACATAGCCGTTACACTAACTGCTGATCCCCATGTTTTTCATTTTTGACCAAAAGTAAATAGGTATCAACCATCCTAGGCACAACAATACAAAGCCACGTAGTACTTAATACATGTACAATTATTTCAAAAGCTTACAACTGAACATCTGTTCTTACAATTCAGTAACACTACAGAATTGGTATAAAGCTGACAGAAAACAAAAGGTGCTATAACGTTTTTCAAAGAAAAACAAAAACAATAGCAGATCCTGGCTCTCTCTTTCCTAGGGTGTAGTTTATTATTCTGAATTTTCTGGACAGTCTTTGAAGGCTGTGAAGCAGAGTAAAATACTTATTTTGAATCCTGTGGCTTTAGGCTACTTATACCAAATTATTTATTTCGAACCACAAGATTACGGCCAATATGTAGTTTATCAACTGCAGGATGCCAACTTTTTAATGGATTAACAATAACAAAACGGGAAAACAAAAGATATGATGGGTGTGGATGTCTAGGTACAGCCTTTTTTTTTTCTTTTTTTTTTTATAGGGCGCGTGCGCTCACCAGACAGACAGAGAGAGACACAGAGACAGAAAGCGAGAAATCACCCCCCAGGGGGGATGGTCACGCCACAATCCCTTCTCCTCCATTCTCCTCTCGGGATCTTGGGCACGCACGCACACGTGCCCGGCGTGAGTTTTAAGCCACCAGTCCGGGATGCAAATAGCGGTCGACTACGTGGGAGTCCAGCGACATAGCTATTACGCTAACAGCTGGTTCCCTAGGTACACCTTTTGAGAGATATGTGGGAATAGGAAAAAATCTTAGACTAGCCAGACTTGGACCATACCATACAACTACCAGAGACCTCCACAAACACCCTCACAGGCAAAAACGCTTTCTACTTTCAGTGTACAGCTAGTTATACCGCAGTACTGTATTAAAAGCATGAATGAAGGGAATATTAGGTGAGAGGTAAGAAGAGCAAAGGAGTCTTGTACTCCTTTCCACTGCTGAGAATAAGACCCGACCCCAGTTACATCAACAGCTCCTTCACCCAGGTCTCTAGCCTCCTCCAGGAGACTTTAGATCTAGGAGAGGGGATTAGGGAACTAAAACAGAATTTCTGGCAACTCTTCCAATCTTAAGTGTGTGCAAATCTTTCCGAAGTGGTAAGGCAGAGCTGAGGAACTTGTGCCCGAGAAGGAGCAATACCCGAGTTTCCTCCTCCGTTTGGGAGCCCGGTGCGCGCAAAAACCAGGAAGACGCCAGCCCTTAGCAGGGTCAGCGCTGCTGGGAGCTGGAGGAGCTCGCCCCTCTGAGCTGTGGCATGGCTGCAAGTGCCTGCTGCACTCCCCACCCTCCTGGGCCCCGGGCCCAGCCAAGCGCGGGAAGTGAGGAACCCAGGTGCCCTGGCGGGCAGTGTCTGTGGTCGCAGCCCAACTGGAAAGAAAAACAGCCAGGGCTCCGCGATCGGGATACCCCGAGTCCAACCGCTGCCAGGCGCACCTGCATTCAAAGCTGGCAGGACCCAGATGCCCCCCCTCGGCAGGCCTGGGCCCTGCACTCTGCTCGACTGCCCCCCGAAGCTATGCCAGGTGCGCCCAGCGCGCGCGGCGCACCAAACCCGTGGGCCCGCACGTCCGAAGGCGCCCCGCTGCTCCCACCCGGGATTCCCGAAGGGCGCGGCGGTCGCGCCTCACCTGCTTGCCCCGGTAGAAAAGGCGCTGGCACTCGGGCCTCACGTCGAATAGCGCCCACACCCGCTCGCGCAGCTCCTCGATCGTGGCTTTGCGCGACACGTCCTCAATGGTGCGCGTCTGGGAACCATCAATGGTGCGAACCTGGATCCACATCTCGACTCTGGGAGAGGGGGGCTGACCCCCTTTGTCTCCCCCTGTGCTCTGGGCACCGCGCCCGGCCCGCGCCGCTTCCCTGGCGGCTTCGACTCTCTCTGGCGGGCTCGGGCGAGGGCGCGCACAGGCAAGAAAGACCGAGCAGATGCGGGGCGCGACTGCCCGCGGAGACTCTCAAACTGTGCGCCTGCCCAGCCCAGCCGAGGTGAGAAAACCGGAACCAGCCTGAGGCGCTGCCGCAACCGCCGACTCACAAATAGGAAGAAGCCATGTCGGTGCCGCGCGAAGTGTTTACTTATAGAGCTGTAGCTCCCACATGGAGGTCACGGCGCCAACCCGGATCTCGCGAGACTTAGGCGGGGCTCCGCCTTAAAGAGGAAGCGGCCGGGGAGGTAGTTACAGACCCGAGGGAACGAAAATGGGCGGGGCTGAGGGGTGGGGCTTCCGAAAGCCGTTACTTGCTCGACAGCCCGCACCTGGGCCTTGACACACCCGCTAGCCCTGGGGCTCCAGCGGTTACTCGGCCGCCCACAGCGGCTGCCCTTTTAGGTCCTGGTTTCCTGCGGAGGAGGCTGCCGACTCCCCAGGCCTAGCGGATACGGTTCTCTGGCCTCAAAAACACACCAAAAATAAGAAACCCTGACGTGCATTCATACAGTCATGAAAAAAGGACGCGATGGGCGCGGCCATAATTTCTCAGAGAACACGGAAGGAAATGTTGGGATCTACCGCACACAGCCGGACAGTGCCCGCCAGCCGGCCTGGCAGGGCCGGTCGCCCAAGAAAGGCCCCGGGGACCCTTCGCATCGTGCACATGTTTCCCGCTGGGTCCAAACACTGCCCTCGCGCAGAAACCTGCTTCCGGCGGTTTCCCGCCGCTGGGCAGAAGTGGCGGCTCCAGGCCCAAAGGCCGCGCGCGGGTTATGCTGGGACCTCCCTCAGGCCAGGGATGGCGGGTGCAGCGACCCGAAGAACCCCTCCCTAGAGCTGGACGTTTCCGTTCGTGGACCCTCCGCGAGGTGTGCCTCTGGCGTAAGGGATTGCGGGTTTGTGGAAAACAAGTTTAGATGACGCAGAACTATATCCACCGCCTAAGAAAGATCGCCAAAGATCCTACTAGAATTAAATGATCAGAAATAGGCCCCACACAGCGCTACTTAGCAGAGGGCTTATATAAAGTGAAAATATGTCTTTGTAACAACTAAGAGGTCACATGAAAGTAGGAAACAAAATCAATATCTTGAAATATCAATATATTAGCATATTTAGAAATATGCTAAATATTCCCTCAGAGGTAGAACAGCAGTTCTTGTAGTAGTTAAAATAATTACAAGCACTGACAAGGCCAGTAGTATCATTAGTATCCTCCAACTTGTGAGGAATAAAAAAATGGAATACACGTATTTCTGGTTTCAGCTCTTTCTGAAAATGTCACATTCACCTAAAACCTCCAAGTACAATTTACCTAGTCTGCCTAACTAAAGCAAATAGTGAATATGTATTTATTACATATATAAAAGATATAGACATACCTAAAGCAGCCTTAGATCTGCCTCAACACTAGCTGCTATTACAAGGTTATGCTTTTGCCTTGTGGAATTATATTAAAATTTTTAAAAATTCTCTGCCCGCAAAGAATTTACAATTCAATTGATATAAGATTTAGCAAAAATAAAAATGTTAAAAAGTAATTTAGTACTAAACAGTCTGATGTTGGTTAAAACCGCGATTAGAAATTAAAGAAGGTGGGGGTGATTTGGGTGCTTAAGACTAGATGTAGGATGACCTGAGTTACATGGTATATTGTAGAGGGAGGCAGCATTTAAATGTTCAGTTCATGGTTTGAAATAGACATGAGTAGTAATCCCAGTGTTGGTGCTTACCTAAAATGAGATCTTGAACAAATTACTTGCTTCAATATCCTTAATGTTAAATGGTGTTTGTAAGGCCTGATGAACGTAGAGTGCTTAGCATAGTGCCTATTCCTTAGTAGTACACAGTAAAATGATTTTAGTGCTATTATTATAGAGAGGATTTAGATAAGCAGAGAATGCCCAAAAAAGAGAGACACAGAAAGTCTTCATTTTCATTGGTCAGAAGAGCCTGCATATCAGAAAGAATGACTAAATACAGAAGGGTAATGTGTGAAGATTAGCATTCAAAGCACTATATTTTTGTGGGCCCCAGGGAGAAACTAAGGGTTTTTTGTTTGTTTGTTTGTTTTGTTTTTTTTTTGACGAGATTATGTATTTGGAAAGACAGCAGAAAAAAGATATGGAAGGAACCTTAGAGAAAAAGTAAGGGTCAGGGAGATGAAGGGCGAAGATTGGCGTGAAAAAGCTTAGTGAATAGACAACTGTGTCAGTTTTACTAAAATTAGTGATGGTGGGTAGGAGAGAAAAGTATGTATTCTAGAGTATTCTAGAGCATTCTAGAAAGTTAAGCCTATAAGGCACATAAGAGGTGTGGATAAAAAGAATGAGGAAAATGGTATATTGAGAATTACTCTAAAGTTTCTAGTTTGGAAGACTTAGATGACTTGGGTAAATGGTGATGCTCTCAATTGCACTACAAGAGAAGGCAAGTTGGGAAAATAAGTGAGTTCCATTTGAGTGGTGTTGCACTTGAAAGACATCCAGAATATACATAAAGGGAGATGATTAATTTACAGTTGAAAATACAAGTCCAAGGTATTCAAGGGAAACAGGAAAATTCTGAGGGCTTAAGCCCTTAGGAGATTTACCCTTCTTCATGTGACATTGCTTCAATGGAGAACCCTTAGGGGAAAAAAATCCTACTGTCAAAATTGGGTATCTACTGAGACTGCATAGGATTCGTGTTAATCTATTCCCAAAGGATTGACAGGACAGAGTTTAGAGATAAAAAACTGAGAAATTATTTATCTGTCTGCTGTAGACCAAGTGAATTACATCTAGAAACAAGCCTATGTATGCAGTAAGCTTACTTAGGGTATATGTTGGGTTGTCAAAAGTCATGACACATTTTTGCATTGAGTTATGACTTCTGACAACCTAATATAAAGAATTGCAGGTAATAATTCCTATATGTAATAAAAGAACTCATTCCTCTGTTTCTCCACACAGAACTGAGTACCATAAGATTTTGTCTCTGTACAATGCTGTTGTTTAGGAATATGCTCAGTTGTAAAACAAGATAGAAGTCATTTGAGAAATGCCACAGTATTAGACATTGTGGTTTATCATTGAATGTGTCACTGAAATAATGTAGATATGAACAACAAAAAAAGAAAATCATTTACATGAATGAAAAGCAAATACTAAGGTGTATATCATCAGGCCATGGTCCAATATTTGTTTAAGTCAAAAGAGCCAAAACAGAAAAATAGAGGACTGATTTTTATAGCTAATTCTAGAATCTTATACCCTGGAATGTCTTCAGTTTTCTCAAGTAATGGCTTGAAGTTAAGAACTTACTTTAAAAAAACAAATGTATTTCAGTCTGCACTCTGAAGCTATGATTACTACCTTTTTATCTGCAATTTTATGCTGGATGTCTTCCTTTTGCTGCTCTGGGGCCACTTTACCTAGAGTCCAAGGATAGAGAGAATATATAGGGGGAGTGTGCGCAGGCTTCCAACTAAGTTTAACCAATGAGAAAGGAGCACAGATGAAACTGCAAGATGAGAAGAGAATGATGTCAGGATATTTATTCCTTTACCTTTCTCCTAGAAAGATCATCTCAATCCACCTCCTCTTCCTGAGATGGCCTGCTCTACATGATTCATTCGTCCATGTTCTGGTAAATTCTGTTGCTTTGGGCCTAGGGGTCATAACAGCTTTATAGTCACTAGACCTAGAGTCGTACAGATTCCCCCATTTCCCTATCTTATCTCAAACAGCTGTAACTGGTCCCTTGGAGGAGGGGTGGGAGTCATTAAAGTATCTTAACTGGAGAATTTCTATTAAAATCTCTAATGCTATCTTAGAAAAAACTGTGTGTTCTAAGAAATGAACTAGAATCTCCATAAGTTAAAAAAAAAAAAAAAAAAAAAAAACACAAACAAACAAAAAAACACTTCTGGGCCAGGACCAGAAGGTGGTGTGGTAGTTAAGGCACTTGACTCTTAGATGGCCAACTGTGGTTTGAGTTCCAGACACGCAGCTTGAAAATCAAATGATATGTGCATCCTTTAGATTATAACCTAGTCCTGACCCCAACCTTACCACAGTTGTCTCCCTTAAGAAGAAATTTTAGGGGCCAGCAGTTAGTGTAATGGCTATGTCGCTGGACTCCCACGTAGTCGACCGCCGTTCCCGTCCTGGACCCAGTGGCTTAAAACTCATGCTGGGTGCGTGTGCGTGCGTGCCCAAGATCCTGAGAGGAGAATGGAGGAGAAGGGATTGCAGCGTGGCCAAAAAATGGGGGAGAAGGAGTTGCCGCGTGGGCCCCCCCCCCCGGGGGGGGGTGTGTGTGTGTGATTTCTTGCTTTCTATCTCTCTGGCGAGCGCACGCGTCCTATAGCAAAAACCTCTCCAAAAAAAAAAAAAGAAAGAAATTTTAACATTGATTTAAGAGGTAAAATCAACAGGTTTACCAAAAATCTTAATTTGGAAACCCTTATTGGACTAATTTTCATCTTCTATTCTTGAGGGCAAAGATCAATAAACTATCTTTAGACCCTTCTATTTACCCTATTTTGAACTTACTTGGCTTTCTTACCACATCTTCCCTGCCTAGAAAATTTCATCTCACATGTCAAAATTTCTCTCACTTACCACTTCCTCCAGGATACCTTTCCTGATACCTCCTAGCAGGAGGAAATGCTTCCCCTGTATTCTCCTGCTTAGTTTGAAACCTACTCTGACACTTAGGGTTGTAATTGTTTGTCTGTAATTAAATTCTGGATTGCCTAAAAGAAGGGACTTGTTCTATTTATTTTGTTTCCAAAACAAAACTCAGTGCAGGATAACTAGATATACTTAAGCAATGGTTGCTTGAAGGATACAATAAACTAGATTCTATTTAGATGTCTAATTAGAATAAGAAACAAATTGGCATAATCTGCTGACCTCTATAAAAAGAAATATCTCTATGTTCCTTCTTCTGTACTATCTCACATGTGTTCATGCCTTCCAATCTCCTTTTCTCAGGAAGGCAGTTAACTTCTTTTTTTATACATAGAATTTTTGCATATAAAAGCTTTGTTGTAAGTTTCTTATAAATTCCCAGGTTTTGAACCTTTTCAGAACTATTACTACTTAAGAAGAAGGATAGAGAAAATTAAAGTACCAGAAGTAGATATTTTTCTATACTAGTTTAGAGGAATAAAACAGCATTTCGATCTCATTAAATAAAATATTTAGTTTGAACCACAGTGACACAAACAGTAGAGTGTTCTTGTGCAATGCTGGAGACATATGGGAGGCCCAGGTTTTTTCTCAGACCAACCTGAATGCATGTGTGATCCTGGCCTGCTGAGGTACTGGGACAGGAGGATCACAGCAGGAGAGGCCTTGTCAGGGTTGCTTCTCTCTCTCTCTCTCTCTCTCTCTCTCTCATACACACACACACACACATTTAAATAAATACACTTCTTTTAAATTTTTTTAAACATATTTGTTCTGAGTATTATTTCCTGTGACAGGAAAAGGTTATTGACATTAAAATACTGTTTATACGGGCCAGTGATGGCATAGTGATTAAGGCACTGAACTTCTACATGGCAGGCTGCAATTTGATTCCCAAACCCAGTGGCTTGAAACATGCTGGGTGAGTGTGCGTGTGTGCTCAAAATCTCAGGAGGAAAACGGAGAAGAAATTGTGTCATGGCCATCTCCCTAGGGGTTGATTTCTTGTGTACTCTCTCTGTGTCTCTACAGTGAGCACATGTGTCCTATAGCAAAAAAAATCTCTCTCTCTAAAAAACAACTATCTATCTATAGAAAAACCCCCTCTATTTTCCAGTTGAAAATATTGATATTATTTTGCTGATTTGCATGAGCAAAATGTTCCATCCATATAAATGATCTTTATTTAGTAATCAATCTGATCAGTACATATTTGATGAATGTGTGTTGCATGATGGAAATATCATGGGTTCTGGAATCAGGTTGACCTGAATTTGAATCTGGGATCTAATAATTATCAGCACTAACATTGGGCACCTCATTTAATTTCTCTGATACTTGGTTTCTATGTCTGATATGGGGATAATGATACCTCTCATAGTGCCACAAGGACCAAATGAGACAAAGTCTCATTGTCCAGCCACTTAATAATGTTTCTCCATTTTTGTCATAATGTATGAGTTCATTCAGTGAGTAAATTTATTTTGTTTTACGAGTTGGTCTGTTGGTAATTTAAGGCAATAAAAAATGTGAAATGGGAAGGAGCATAATTTTTAATTATATTTTTTTCCTTTTAATTTTGTTTTTAATACAAAAGAGAGCATGTGTTTGGAGGGGGAGGAGAGAAAGCACCCTTCAACAGGGCCTTGTCACATTGCAATTCTTTTTCCTCCAATTCTCATCTCATTACGATCCTGGCCATGTGTGCATGTGCATACATGGCATGTTTTTCATGCCACCAGAGTAGGACTCAAACCCTGGTCAACCGCATGGAATACAACTTCCTCTTTGTCTTGCTTAACTGCCACATTTCAAGATCAGCCCAAGTTTTTGTTTGTTTGTTTGTTTGTTTATAACAGACCAGAGTTTATTTATTTATTTATTTTATTTTTTTTTTTTTAAAAGGACTTGCTCTTTGGCATTTATTTTTCTTTTTTTTTATTATTATCATAATCTTCTTTATATTACATTGGATTACATATAACTTTACATTGACTTCCATTGCTTTTTCAAAAGGGAATGCCATGCATGTCAGTCAATACAGAGGCATCGATCTCCCCGCTTTATCATTCAAAGTCTTTTCCATGCATTTCCCAATAATTATTATTATTATAATTTTTTAAAACAGTCAATCACTATTTCTCATTTTGCTTGTTAAAAGACTTCACCCATCATGAAATACTTCCCAGACCAGTCCAGTTGAGAATACTATACACGTCATCTTCAACAGATAATAAACCATATCTGTTTCTCACTAACATCCCCTCTATTGTTCACTTGCTATCTTTCTCTATCCTCTTCTCTTTTTTTTTTTTATAGTTTATTTTTTATTATAATTTTTTTTTTCCCATCGCAACACTCAAATGAATTTTCCATCCAATATATACTGTGCGTTGGCTCAATCAAGCACGTCAACATATATGTTCTCAGCAAATAATTTCCCAATTCTTGTGTCCTGCATACCTTGCCTTTTGTTTTACCATCCTAGATTCCCCATCCCCCTCCCTCTGTTATGACCCATCCTCCTCCCACATTGTCCCTGTCATCCCCGATTGCCCTCCGTGCCTCACCCCTCCCCAAATGATCTGTCAGTGATCTTAATTAGTCTAAGTCTCTCCAATAGTTATCACAGCTGACACATGCCTCTACATGAACTCAAGTCTGACTTTAGGCCTAAACCCCATTGGGTAAAAAGAGCATACTATAAAGTAGAACCCAACTGGGCCCATACCGCTCACTGCAGCCATCAAATATCCAATTTTTTTTTTTAAATGGTACGAATAGTTTAACCGTTTTTTTTTGTTTGTTTTTTGTTTTCGTTTTTTTCCCGTAACATTCATTCCCTGAGCATCATCACAGCGTACTAAATGTAATCTCCCATCTAGAATAAACTGCACAGTGACCCAATCAAGCATGTTATCATCAATAATATTCCACTTCTACTTTCTTGCTTATGCACATATATGTTTTTTTTCCTCTTCCTCTTTTTTTTTATTTTTTTTTATTTTTCCTATGTTTGTCCCTCTGCCCTGTCTCACTCTCCCATTACAATATCCCTGCTATATACAGTTGTCTTCCAGAAGAGTTACTGAAAAAGTGATACATACAAGTAAAGGGAGAGAGGCCACGAGTTCCAACCATCAGCTCATAAAGTTTTTGGTAATAGGGAGCATAAACTCCACTCAGGGTTGGATAAGGAAGGGTCTCCGGCAGATCCACAAGTGTAGGTGAGTCTCCAAGGAATGCAGTTTCAGGAAAGCAGTTCTGGTACACAGGGATGATTATCAGCTGATGCGGCACAGCAGTCATCTTGTAGTTACCAGGAATGGTGTTGTGGGGGTCTGCAGTGTGAGTTGTCCTTGGGTATCTGGCTTCCTTAAAAATGGCAGAGTAGTTCTTGTTTTCCCCTGAGGTAATGCAGGGCTGGTAACTGTCATCTTCTTAAGTTGCAAGTTCTTCAACCTTGTTTTCGGCCTCTGGGCCATCCCGGGCCAGAGAGGCA
>NW_006159588.1:1450595-1460677 GCF_000334495.1 Tupaia belangeri chinensis
GCGCCGGCCAGGCCGTTCCCGGCGCACGGCTCCAGAGTTTATTTTTAACACCTACCGTGCCATGAATTCATAGGGAATAGGTTCCAGAAGCTCAGGCTCCTTTCCATTGGTTCTCACAAAGTCTGCTTCTCTAGGTGGAGTAGGCTGGCGTTTCTGTTTGAAACTTTCACCGTGGCTTCCTTCTTTTTCTGATCTTTTCTTTCACATGTTTTAGGAAGCTATCCGTGCTCTTAGAATACTTAATATACTCAATATGTACATTAATTCCCTTGGCAAGACTCTTGATTGCTTACAAGAGTGCCAACAGCATGCTGGGTAACATTGTAGACTCTTCTGGTTTTGCCATGGTAACATTTGTGGGGTACTCCTTTTGAGTACCCTTCTTGATGTCTACAGTATCACCCTTTTTGTAGATTCCTATGTATAGTGCCAAAGGAACCACTCCATGATTTTTAAAAGGTCTAGAGAACATGTATCAAGTGCCTCTAAAAATTTCCCTTTGTGTTAATCATTTTGGTGAATTTCTGGAAGATTGCAGTTCCAGCCAAAATATTAAATTGTTATTTTTAAAAAATATTTTATGGGCTGACCACAGAGCCTAGTAGCGAAGGAGTGGGATCATACATGGCTGACCACAGTTCAAATCCTAGCCCTAGCATCTTAAAAAACACGCTGTGTGTGTATGTGTGTATGTGCATGCATGTGTACATGTATGTACTTGTGTGTCCAGATCCTGACAGCATGGAGAAATGGAGGAGAAAGGATTGCAGCATGGCCAGGCCCCATTGTGGGGGTGCTTTCTCCCTCTCTTTTTCTGGCAAGTGCACATGCCCTTTGGCAATAAAAACAAATAAAAGCAAAAAAAATTATGGCTTTGGGTTTTTGAGTTTGAGGGATCTCTTTCATAGGTATCTAGTTGATTCAATGTGAATATAAACTATGAATTATATAAATTATGATAATTATAAATTTTTGCTTGGTAAATTTACATATATCTGAATTATTTTAGGATTTTATTAGTTTAACAGTAAATCATAATGTTTTGTAAGGTACTTTAAATAACTTGCTATGCTCTTATGAAACACCAAAGGATTTACAACAACTCATAAAAAAATTACTGGCCACCTTCTCTGCTTACTTTCAGACCCCAAATTTAAAACCTAAAAGATAACTTTATAAAGTGAACAAGCAAATAAAAAATGGTGATACAGTTGTAAAAAGTATTTACAGCAATTGTGTAACAGTATCAGTTTCTCACTTTCCTCTGGCACCTAAAATGGTAGTTACATAATGCAAATAAAGCAAACATATTTAATGTACTCTCTTCAAACCCATTCTAATTAATATTATAATAGCATTTTATAAAATTTTAATACAGTAAGGAAATTCTGTTAGCCCTCCTACATTGTAAAAGATAATTTTTCCCTGAATATTTAGCCTAGACATCTTCTACAAACTGCCAGGAGATTGCTTTTTATCCTGAGCATTACTGTAATTTATAGACTAAAAGACACATTAGTTTGGGAGTTAGAAGGAATAACTGGAAAAACTTTAGCTTTCCTTGGCTGTCAGTTGCCTATCTACAAATAGAGATGAGCAGCAAAGGTAGTATTGGCTTAAAGTAAATCATTTACTTTTAGTTCCTATTGCAGTGCTTGAGAACTTGGGCTTAGAAAACAGACAAACTTACAACAGTCTTATAACTGTTAGAACACCAGTTTCCTTAACTGTAATTTATTAGGTATCTTAACAGGTCTGTGGTAAAAATAAATGAGATATTACATGTACTTACTTAACATATCATTCAGTGAATGTTTCCTGCCGTTATCTGTAGCAAAGCAGCCGCTATTGACAAGACTCAGAAACAATTCATGTGAACTCTTCATAATGAAAATGAATAACTCCTTCACCCAACCAAAGTGGAACAAGCAGGAAGCTACCAATGCCTGAGTTTGACTCAGGTTTCTTCAAAAAGGTTGAAACTAGCTCTTTGAATATTCTTATTGCATCTTAGTAGTAGGGGAAGATCATCTGAGGTATACCAGTTAGGTTTTTTCAGAGAGTTGAGTTAGGATATAGAGGTAACTCAGAGTGATAAACTCCTCTTAGTTTTTACATAAGACACTTTGCCATTAAACTAAGTAAGCTTAAAAGCCAGGTAAGTGGAGGAATTTGTTCTCTGAAAATCATGTCTCTAATAAGTCAATGATGTTAAAACCTAAGTTTGTAATAAGTAGGAGGTAATTCCTATCATTTCTTTAAAAATGCTCATTTTTCTTTAGAAAATAGAAAATTAAAATTAATTTACTAGCTTTTTTGGAGTTCAGGGGCTTCATCCATGCCTTGCAGAGAAGAGAGGAGTGGTATATATATATCAGATTTTCTTGCCATTTTGTCAAAGTTGAGGGGATAGTACCCAGGGGCAAAGGAAGATGCTTTCTTACTGAGGTAAACATTATTGAATTTTCCTTGCCAAGTTAGGGCCATAGGACACTATGTTGGCCTGAAGAGTCAGGGCTAGCCTGCTGGAGTCAATGGATGTCAATAAGAGAATGCTTAGGGGTCAGAGTGGAGTTGAAATCTGAAGAGACCATCTGTGGCTCTCAGAGGCCAAAGCAGGAGTCTTATTACAAGGTGTCCAAGACTTCCATCTATTAGTCAGGAAAGACCTATTAATGTCCCAGCCTTCTCTGAGGAGTGTGAGACAAAATACACATGAACATGATCTGAAAGTCCAGGGCTTCATTGAACAGGCCACTTGGGGAACTAAGAGTCTCAGAAGTTCATCAGAGAAGGGAAATAGCATTTATTGATGCTTTTGTATATATATCTTCTCATTTAACATGATCATCATCCCTTCAGAAGTTAAAAAATACCCAAAAGGCAGTAATATCTATGATGTGGGATGTTCTAGACTACAGAAATACTGATGTCAACAATCATACGTGTCAGACGTAAGTATAGTTCTTAGTTCATGGATGTCCTAACAAAGACTTCCTTTTTGACCAAACTTAGACTCCTCTGAGCCCTATTCTTGACTAGGTCTCAACCTTGGCCTTATAAGGTTTACAGACTATGCACAAATAAATTCACTCACCCCACTTCTCTAACTACCCCCCCCCCACACACACACACACACACACACACACACACACACACACACACACACACACACACACACACACACACACACACACACACACACACACACACACACATATACTAAAAGACTGGAACATGCTACAGCTCAAACTTGTATCCTGGGGTGACCTACACTCCCTCCCCCTTCCATTAAGTTCCTATTTGGGTAAGCTTAAGGCTGCCCTAAGAATTTACTGTTTGCTTCAGTCAATATCTGAAGAAAGGGCCCTGATCTCCCAGTCTGTGAGAGGGTAGGAGCCTAACTTAGATAAGTGCCAATTAGAAAATCCAGAAGACCTAATCATTCTGACCAACCCCCTTAACTGCTTTTTACAGTTTTTCACTTCCTGGAGTCAGCTCAAGCCCCAGCCTCATTCCTCCTCCCGAATAGTTAATTCTGCACCAACTGAAGCTGAGCTTAGTTTACACTGCACTCTATTCTCTACTGCAGTAGTTACTGAGTAAAATCTGTCTTTACTACCTTTACCTAATTTCCAACTTTGTTTCTCTTTGACAGTTTTTGTAATAAGTCTGTATATGGTTTTAATTGCGAGATAACATTTTCTCCTCATTTGTGATAATGGCTATACCAGGCCCACCTTATGTCCCTTCAATAATCCATTCAGTGCTATGGATTCCATGGTTCCTGGCTGATTATGATGGTAATCCTAGGGCCTTGTCTGATCCATCTGAGGCCAGTGATATGCAGAGGGAATGTGGACATGTAGGGGCATGACGCCACGGACGGGGGGTGGGGGTGGGGGTGGTGGGAGGCAAACTTAAATAAGATAGATAGGAAACAGGAAGGAATCAGCAGACAAAATTAAGCACCTTTCTTCTCCTTGATGATTCCAAAGCACTGCGGCTTATGTGGTCTTTCTGGAAAAGTTCCATGACACTGAACAAAAGTTGTGTGCTGTACAAAGTTGCAATCAGCTTAGTAATATATTATTTTGTGTTTGCCTTCTCTCCTTTCCTGTCCTACTTCTCTTTTTCCCCACTCTTGCTTCCTTGGGATTGCACTCCCCCTACACACACACACACACACACACCAAACAAAAACAAAGAAACAAAAAAAAATTAGCAAAATACCTGCCCAAGGCTCTTTTGTGTGTGTAGCAGAGAACTGAGGCTAAGAAAATAGATTATAGGGACCAGCAGGTGACATGGTGGTTAAGGCGCTGGATACTCCCACATGGCCAACCATGGTTCAAATACTGGACCTGGTGGCTCGCTTTCTCACTTTCTCTCTCTCTCTCTCTCTCTCTCTGTGGTCAAATTAAAATAAATGAATGAATAAATAAATTTTTTAAAAAGTAGGAAAAAAAGAAAATAGATTATAGAATGAACCCTAAAAAGCAAACTCTGCCTGTTTGACTTAAAGGTAGTTGAGACCCCACTGTTGGTGGCAGTTGGGGCCATAATAATCCCTTATATAGTGAGATCACAATTAATGAAGCTTTTGCTTATGAGTGATTAAGAGGAGATAGAAGGTAGAAGGCAAGGCATTGGGAGGTCAATATGTGGAAAATAATAATTATAAAGCTTGTTACATGGGGTGGCTGCTTTTTGTGACTAAGCAAGTCTTACAAAAAGAACATGGAGGGACCAGCAGTTGGCGCAATGGCTATGTCGCTGGACTCCCATGTAGTTGACCTCAGTCCAAGTCCTGGACCCAGTGGCTTAAACTCACTCTGGGTGCGTGTGCGTGTGTACCCAAGGTCCCAAGAGGAGAATGGAGGAGAAGGTATTGCAGCATGGCCATCCCCCCTGGGGAGAATGGAGGAAAAGGGATTGCAGCATGGCCATCCCCCCTGGGGGGTGATTTCTCGCTTTCTATCTCTCTGTCTTTCTGGAGAGCACATTTGTCCTATAGCAAAAATCTCTCTAAAAAAAAAAAAAAAAAGAACATGGAAGGCTCAGGGGTAGCTGATTCCTAACCGAAAGGATTATCTGAAAACCAGAGGTTTCAGTGGCAACCTAATCTCAGGGTAGAACAGATTGAAAATCAGATTCAGATTCTAATGATAAAGACAGTAGAAATATAAAGGAAATTAAATCTGCAGCTTCAATTAATATTCTTTATTAAGGTCAGTGGCTTAGACTGTCAAGAGGACACAAAGACTTAGGATGAGGATATTTGAACTGATAAACCTAAGAATCTTGAACTGAAAATTCCCCTGAATATTTCTGGGCCAGTGAAATACACCTGCTATCCCTTGCCAAAGGAGAACAACTTCCCCTTGCTAGAGACTGCAGTAACCTCACCTAGGAAGCAGGTGTCTAACAAGATGATACTTATTCTCCTCAAAAGCTTTCTCTATGTCACCCAATTGTTTCCAGGACAGTAATTAACATAATATTTCAGCATAGTCTGAGAGAGAAGCTACAATCTCTCCTAAGGGAAGAGATAGCTTATCTATCAAAAAAATGACAGAATCTGGTCATTATATACTATAATACTATTATATACTAGCAGGAAATAGAGGAACATTTGTAGGAATGGATTTAGAGACTACCAGAATGGGGGAAGAATATAAGGCAGGACAGTGGAGAATTCACTGGTATGAGATATTCTCCGATGGTTCAAAATTCATTGTTCTGGGACTTGAAGTTGATTTAAAAACATGGTCAGGTTGGCTTCTTGAAGCCTGGACATGAAAATGCCTGAGAGCATGTAGGGGAAAGTTGCCTGATGTCTTGACATTATATTGCACAAAAGGAGCATATGGATCAAAGAAGCAGGAACGTTAAAATGGATTTACCTGAGAACCCATTACTGTGTTTCCTGGAAAGAGCTAGAGACAGCCCCATCTCTAAGGCAACAGGAAATGTACTAGTCCTGGGTACATGTTTCTTTAGGAAGCTTGATGTTACCTCTGCAGGCCATGACCACAGATGTGGCCATGGAATTAGACTGCCTAATTAAAATGAGGATGATGGGGTTCCAGAATGATAGAGACCAGTGGCAAGACTTAATTTTCAGAGGCAAGATAGATAGAATTGTTTCAATGGGCATCAAAATCAGAGTGCGAATTAGAGTACTTTGACCTTCACGGATCTGAGGCAATTTTAGGGGCAAGTTAAATGGAGAACTGACAAGGGTGTTGCTTGATTTGTATAAAGTGAGGGACCAGCAAGAGGCATGGTGGTTAAGGTGTTGGACTCCCACATGGGCGACCAAGGTTTGAGTCTCGCACCTGGTGGTTTGAAACTCTCATCAGGCATGTGTGCGTGCATGCTCAAAATCCTGAGAGAAGAATGGAGAAGGGATTATGGTGTGGCCATCCCCTCCTGTGCGATAGGGGGTATGATTTCTCACTTTCTCTTTGTCTGTCTCTCTCTCTCTTCAGCAAGTGCATGTGCCTTATGGCAAAACCTTAAGGAGAGAGAGAGAGAATTGAGAGCTGGAGAGCAGGAAGCTGCCATCCATGCTGCAGTGGGAAAATCACCCAATTTCAGGAACCAACTTGATTTATGTACCCAGAGTCCATTGACTAAAGGAGGAGACCAGGTTCCCTTAAGAAAGAACCTGGCAAGGCCAAGATTCTTCTATTTTTTTCTAAAAGGACCTTTGGTAACTGTGACAGGAGAAGGGGAATACTGAGTTTTCAAATTTGTTAGATCTGAAGTCTGAGCTGTCAATGATATTAGGAGACCCAAAATGCTATCCAGTCCCCTCGTTAGAATTGGAGTTATTATAACCAGGTGATAAATGGGGTCTTAGTCCAGCTTCAGTTTACAGTAGGACCAATGAGTCAGCAGACCTGCCCCATAGTTATTTCCCTAGTCTTTGAATATATAAATGGAATAGGCATCAGGTAGAGCAGATATCAGAACTCTTATCTGAGTTCTCCTCACTGTGTGGATTAAGGGCTGTTATTTCAGAAAGACCAAGTGAGAGTGCTAGAAACTAGCCTCACTCCCCTCCACTCAAGAACATAAATTAAAAGCAGTACCTCACCCCCAGAAAGATCACAGCAATTAGCTCCACTTTCAGACTGAAGGTTCTGTGAATGTAGGATGGAGCTGGTCGTAGGGATGTCCCCATCACTTTCCCTTTCAAATCACCTGTCTGCTTCTCTCAAAATCAAATCGATCATGGCTAGTGGTGAAGATGGGGATCGCCATACACCCAGTCTGATGGTAGTCCCACTTTCAATGGGAAGCAGGATATGGTTATCTTTACAGAAGTATATCAACTTATCTTCTAGCATTTGCCATTCGGGGTCAATTTAATGAATACTTTTCTTTCCATTCTCATCAGTAGGGAGACTCAAAATCAATTTTCCTTTATAGGTCAGGAACAGCATGGAGTTAATGCCCTATGGGGAAAAGTTTACCAAAAGGAGAGAGAAGAGTGACAAATAAATAAATAAATAAATAAAAAGGCTGACAGATAAATAGCTTATCCTTCAAAGATTCCAAGATGCAGTAATTCCAAACAGCCTCTCTGAAGATAGTCCACATCACCAAGAAACTTATTAGGCCTCTTTTTTTTTTCCTCAAGAAATTTTTTTATTATTATTCCCATTTATGTGAGAGTTAGAGAGGAACACCCTCCACAGAGTCCAGTCACACCTTTGACCGCTGCCCTCAGTCCTCAGCCCTCAGCTCTCAGCCTATCAGATCTCATGCTCTCATCCTTGTGCCTGACATGTTTCAGGCAACTGGCCTAGGGACTGAATTGCATTTGCCAGTGGGATCTGGCTTCTCTTAGTATTACTGCTGTACCACTGAGCCAACCCTATTAGCTGTGGTTTTTAAAAATTATTTATTTATTTATTTAAAAGAATTATTTATTTTGGGCCAACAGTTGGCGTAATGGCTATGTCGCTGGATTCCCATGTAGTCGACTGCGGTTCAAGTCCCGGACACTGAGGCTTAAACTCATGCTGGGTGCGTGTGTGCCCATGCCCAAGATCCTGAGAGAAGAATGGAGGAGAAGGGATTGCGACATGGCTATCCCCCCTGGGGGATGATTTCTTGCTTTCTGTCTCTCTGTCTCTCTCTGTCTTCCTGGTAAGTGCACACACCCTATAGCAAAAACCACTCAAAAAAAAAAAAGAAAGAATTATTTGTTTAATTATATTATTACTATTATTTCAATTTGATGAGAGAGAGAGAGAGAGAGAGAGAAAATAAGAAAGCAAGCCACCAGATCTGAGACTCAAACCACGGTCAGCCATGTGACATAGTCCAGGCACCACACCACCTGCCAGCCTCCTAGGTATGAGTTTTAAAAGGTATGGCTGAGCCAGCTCCATGTCCTGGAGGTTAAGGCAGTGGGTCCCACATGGCTAGCTGTGTGGCTTGGGTCCCAGACCTGGTTGCTTGAAAAACACATCCAGCATGTATGCATGTGTACTCAAAATCCCAAAAGGGGGGAGAAATGGAGAAGAGATTGTGACATGACTATTCCCAGTGGAGAGTGCTTTCTTATCTCCCTCTCCTGATGAGTGCATGCATTCTTCAGCAAAAAAGAAAAAAGAAAACAAAGCAGAACAAAACAAAAAAGTGGCCAGTGAAGTACATTTTTTTTCACTTGTCCTGATGGTGGTTGGCTTTTCCTTTATATTTTTTCTAGGTAGAGTTGTCTAAGGACAACATAGTTATTCCTTCTTGGCACATTGACAGATTGAATTGTTCCTGTTGGTCTCTGTACTAATACTGTTATACCAGCTTTTTTCCCCAAGACAGTGTTTGGTACACCTTTTTAAATTTTCTTTGCTCTTTATATATTCTGCATCATTTTGTTTTATTTGAGAAATATCATTGAAAATCACGAAGCAGTGAATCAGTTTGTAACCACCCCCCAAAAAGTGGCTAACTCAGTAAGTATATAATCTCATATTACCTTTTCTCTTTTCTTGCTCTCTTGTCTTTCCACCTTAGTTTTGTATCCCTGTGTGTGAATATCCAAGGAGAATTAGCAGAATGTTGGTTTCATATTTTATTTTATATGAACTCTAATCAAAGAAAATGACCCTCACATTCTCTTTACCCAACCAGGTGATTAAATTTAAAAAGGGAAACACAAATATGTAGGTAAGCAGAAATACATTTTGAAAGACAGCTTCTTGCCATTATGTCTATGAGAATTAATAGGGAGGACAAAGAAAAATCAGAGATTGCTTTTAAAAGTTAACAACAGGTAACTTTTAAAAATATTTGCACAACAGGAATGTAAATTCTATTTTTTTCTGTAGTAACCAAAATTTTGGTCTATAAATTAACTTACCATTCCCTAATGAAATTAACATTGCTTAGAGCTATGGACCTTTTGAATAGCCATATAGCATTTGATTATTTTTATTTGCATTTATTATTTAATAATTGCCAGTAGGAGAGTGTTCATGAGCAGCTCTTCGTAAGGCAGCAGGTACTAAATATTAAAATCTCTGCACCATAATCCAAATGTTGTAGGCATTCTGATGTGGAAAACGATGACAAAGATTGTATTGTAGCATTAGTTTAAAAGTCAACTTGTAAAATGCTGAGTTTAATCCTTGGAGGCATTGGATATATTGGAAAACTTTGAGCAAGTTTCTGGATTTTCCAAAAAAAAAAAAACACAATAACTAAAAGCTTTTTTGGGGGGAAACTTGAGCTCTGAGGTTCCCAGGCTTTCTGGTTTAACAAAGTCTTAATAAGCTGACCCTCAGGGCATAGCTGAGGGTACTGCTTTTAATTTAACCTTTTCTTTCCCCTCTTGTACAGAATTAACCAAACACGTTGAGTAATTTTATTTCTCTGTCCAATTATTATTTCTGTTTCACTGTATTCCATGATATGCTGTATGATGCTGTCAAGATATGTACATACAAGTCAGGGTCATCCCCTCAGGAGGATAAACCTAGGCAAGAAGTTTGTGTAGGCCTTAGGAACAGCCTTGATTATGTTTGGACAGAACGGTCTGTGATTGCAGGAATGACAAGAAG
>NW_006159588.1:1460708-1476591 GCF_000334495.1 Tupaia belangeri chinensis
AGAAAGGTAGGATGTACAGGTCCTGGTAGGCATGTTCTTAGGCTTGTGGACCTCACTTTATAGGCAGGGAATTTTATGAATGAAGGCTAGTTGGAATCCTATAAAGTGCATGACTTAGAGCAGGGCTTGGATCTAGAGCTTCTGGAGCTCAACGTGAGCAAGGAACAAAAAGATTGGTGATGCTGGATGGAGGTAAGCATGAGGGGCTGTGGTAATAATATGAGCTTGATGAGTTGTTTGGATTTTAGTTTTATTGGTATGGTTGTCTTTGAGTCAGTTTGCACTGAGATCTACAGAGCCTTGAGTGGGAGTTTGTCTTGGGACCTTGTCTGAATTTTATCTGCAAAGTTTGGGACAGGAAGACCCTCTGCAAGAAGGAACTTGAGATTTTAGCTGGTCTTAGTCAAGCAGAAGTTAAAGTATGCCAAAATACGAGAATATTTCCCGACCGATATCACAGTCCTGAGGAAGGAATTTTTCTATAATACCATTATTTGATGCACACCCTTGGGTATGGAACTGGAAACAGGAGCTGTTCCAATTAACCCAAGAGCTGGGAAGGAGGCAGAAGGCTATGTACTTTGCTCTGAGGCTGACAGATCTGGCTGTTTCCTTTTATGTTTCATAGTGTCTTTATCTCACTCACGAGCACCCTGAGGTTCTTTCACTTTTTTCCTCCTTTTTTAGGATAGAAAGCATGTACACGTGTGTTTGTGTGTGTGTATGTGTGTTTGTGTGTATATGTGTGTGTGTATGTGTGAGAAAGAGAGAGAAAGAGAAAGAAAGCACCTTCAATATGATCCAGTCATGCCACATATCCTTTATCCAGCCCTTCTGCTTTTATGCCCCTTGCATATTTTCCAGGCCAACATGGGATTTGAACCATGGTTGCCATATGGCTTCCAGCACTGGAGGACACTAGTTTTAGTACTGCGCTGCAGCAATGGAGCACTTTGCGATTCTTTACTGTGATGCCCTTGGATGTCTTTATTTGTCCCCTACCTTCTAATGAACTGAATCCCAGTGTGCTTTATTTTTGAATCCTGTTTCTGTCTTCCCAATCTCTAGCCTTCAGGTTAAGTGTTAGATCTTTGTCTTGCCAGCTTTCAAATATCAACTTTCTCTAAAGGATTCAGACTGAGTTGGCTCATCTGATCTCCTCGTGCCACATGGATACTCTTTTAGCTTGGCCAGTTGTGGTAGCACAGCAGAATGTGATACTCTATGATGCTGAAGCCACACAGATAGGTACTGGGTTTGCATCCTGAGGTCTCCCTGTACATGTCAGGCATGCACACACATGCCCATGATTCTGTTATAAGCCACTGGATTCAGGGCAACTTGTTTGGCTGCCCTGGCAACAAAGCAATGGTTAGGTGTTTCTCTAGTCTCTGGGCCTAGGGGATATGACATTACAGAAAGAAAATTCAGAACCACTAGGACAGGTTCCTGCTGGATACACCCAGTCAGCTCAGGTTGGAATGGAGATACAAACCCTTCTTTCACAGATACTAGGCTAGCAGCTGCTGAAGGAAGCCAAATCTATTCCTATTCATTGATCTAGAGAAAATTAGAGACAATTCAGCAAAACTCTCTGAAATCAAAGTCATAATAATTCATGCCTATTCAGAGCTTCAGTTGGGAATAGGGGGAATGGAAAGTACAAACTGATTGCATGTCTAACATACTGCATCTCAGGAGGCATGGAGGGTGAAAGCCTTGCTCTTGGAATCCCGTAGTCATTTTTAGATTAGAAGTAATGAAGATATCCCCATAAGAACTGATAAGCATTGCTCATCTACCAGGAGAAAGAGTTTATACCTCTAGAGCTTCATTAGTTTTCAAGGAGGATGTCAAGGGGAGGGATTCAAACTTCTATCACAATTCAGCCACAGCCTCAAGAGAGGCTTATGCAATGAGCTTGCTCAGTTCACCAGGCTTGTACCTCCCCAAATTAACAAGCTTCTCATAAGGATAGAGGTGAGATTAGCACATAACCATTCCTTCCTCTCTCTCTTAAGTGTTAGCTCATCTGTGTGTGTGTGTGTGTGTGTGTGTAAAGCACCCATGTGCATGCCTGCCCCTTCCTGCCTGTACCCTCACCCCAAATAAGGCACCTATTTTATTACAAGAAATTATATCTGTTTTTCATGTTGATCACATTATTTAGACCCTACATTTTTTTTTCAGACTCTACTTCTGAAATAAGTTTGCTTAAGGAATATACTTGTACAGAAAGTATATACTTTTTAAGAAGTTTATTTGCCTTGGGGCAAGTGTGCTCGCTGGTGAGACAGAGAAACAGAAAATGAGCAATTACCCCCCCACACACACTACCCCCAGTAGGGATGACCATGCTGCAGTCCCTGCTCCTGCATTCTCCTCTCGAGGTTTTGGACATGAATGCACACACACCTGGCATGAGTTTTAAGCCACTGGATCAAGGACTCGAACCATGGTCAACTGTGTGGAAATCCAGTGATGTAACCATTACACCATCTACTGGTCCTACATGTTGCTTTGAATAAGAGTTTATTTTTGGGACCAGCAGTTAGCATAATGGCTATGTCGCTGGACTCTCACGTAGTCAACCGCGGTTCACGTCCCGGACCCGGTGGCTTAAAACTCATGCCAGGCGCGTGTGCGTGCGTGCCCAAAATCCCGAGAAGAGAATGGAGGAGAAGGGATTGCAGTGTGGCCATCCCCCCTGGGGGGTGATTTCTCTCTGTCTCTCTGTCTGGCGAGCGCACGTGCCCTATTGCAAAAACCTCTCCAAAAAAAAAAAAGTTTATTTTTATAAATATTGAAAATAACAATTTTTAGGACATACAAGAAAAATATTTTTTTTATTACTGAAAGGAGTATATCTTTGGTATAGAAATCACACCATACACATGATCTTTTCAAAACAAATTAATACTATGACCTACTACACTGAAATGACTGTTCTTTGCCTGTCGATCTGTCCCCTTTCACAACCTCATTGAGGGACTTTATAATACAGGTCTGCATACATCTCCATTTCTACAAAGAATTAAGTCCATATCAAGAATGTTCAGAAGTTACATGTAATGGGAAATTAGTTGACTTAGTCATTGATGTAGGACTCAACCACCAAAAAAGCACTCTAAGACACAAGACAAGAAAAATAGAACATTGTAACCGAGATCAAACAACATGAAACAATGACATCATTTAAATAATGATGCATTGGAAACAAAGTAACTGCTTTACAATGATTACATTAACAATCTGCAAGGGTCCAATGTAATAGCACAGATTCATATATCTGATAAGGTTCTTTAAAGTCAGCAATCAGGCACATAAAAGTATCAAATAAAAGAATTATTAACTGTAAATGAGTTAACCATAGCAATAAATAGGAAGAAAATGTGCATTCTTTCTAGGCTTTCATTTTCTAAAGATTTTTTTCAAAAGCATTATAGGGCTTGCTCTGGTGTCCTGGTCATTAAGGCAGCCAGATCCCACATAGCCAACCCCAAGGTTAAAGTCCTGGAACCTGCTGTGATGATGCTTAGGGAAAGTTACAAAAAAAAGTTTCAGAAAAAAAATCTGTTTGATGACCGCAGTAAGATATATAGCCCCAGCGAGGTGCTACTTTGTAGGATGCCTAAAGTTAGACTTGTGTTCATGGAAATGTATATATCAGCTGTGTTTGCTATGAAAAAATTTAGATTAATTAAGATCTTTAGTGACTCAATAAAATGTGGGGGAAAACAGTATAGAAAGCAAACATAGATACCAGAGACAGTGTGGGAAGAGAGTGGGAGATGGCAGAGGGTAAGAGATAGGGAATCAAGGATGGGGGAAAAAAAGCAAAACATACAGAAAGCAAGAAATGGAAAATTATTTGTTGACAATACCATGTATATTGATGTGCTTGATTGAGACAATATACTCTGGATGGAAAATCTCATTTTGTATGCTGTAATGATGTACAGTGAATGAACATAAATAAATAAAAATAAAATAAAATAAAGTAAAATAAAATAAATAAAAAGTCCTGGAACCACCGGCTTAAAAAAAATGTGCTAGGCACATGAGCCTAAAATCCCAAAAGTAGAGATGAAAAAGAAGCGACTGTGTGTGACCACTCCCCATGCAAGGAGGGATGCTTTCTCCTCTCCCTTTGTCTCTTTGGCAGCACACACATCTCTAGTCAGAAAACAAAAACTAAAGCAAAAGCAAAAACAAAACCAAAAAATATGAGCAAAAACTATATATCATACAGTTTTAAAAACTATCATCAAACTTTAAATGTAAAAGTATTTTACTTCAATGAAGTTCTGATTCATACTTTTCATAGAAAAACAATCTTAATGCTAACAAATATGAAAAAAAGGCTTTTAAAAATGTATTTGCCAACTCTTCTTCTTCTTTTTTTTTTTTGGAGAGGTTTTTGCTATCGGGCACGTGCGCTTGCCAGAAAGACAGAGAAAGACAGAGAGATAGAAAGCGAAAAATCACCCCCCAGGGAGGATGGCCATGCCAAAATCCCTTCTCCTCCATTCTCCTCTCGGGATCTTGGGCACTCAAGCACACGCGCCCAGCGTGAGTTTAAGCCACCGGGTCTGGGACTCGAACTGCGGTCGGCTACATGGGAATTCAGCAACATAGCCATTATACTAATTACTGGTCCCAAAAATGTATTTGCTAACTCTTACTCAACAAACATTTAGTGAGTGTTGAGTAAGAGTTAGCAAATTAGAGGTAAGTAAAACACAAACCTTGGTTTTAAATTTGGCCTAATGGAGCTGGATCTAACATTAAATGTCCACCTTCATTAAAGTTACCTTTCTTGGTCCCCAAAATGAAGTGTAACTTCAAGTTTTGCTGTTTCAGTTTCTTCTTGTAAAACATATTGTTGTCCACCCAGTTTGCTACTGGTCATACTGTGGTACTGTTAATATTATTTACGAATGAAGTTAACTTTCATAAAGGATTTGTACACAAATTTAAATGGCAGGAAAGTATTTAAAAATAAATAAATACCAGCCAACATGAAAACTAGCACAGGTAATCTACCTTCACAAAGGTTAAGAAAGCTAAGTAAACTTACATTTTGATTCACAGAACTGCTGGAGGGCAACACCCTATACCTTCAGTGCATGTGCAAATATCACAAAGGAGAACGTGCAAATTACTGCACAGGCATTATTCAAACGACTAGGCACACCCTGTCAGTTACCAGGTTTCACAGAAGTATAGCCTTCTTTCAGGGAGTCCTGACATGTTCAGAGGAAATGTGCGTTTTCTGTACACCTGGAGGTGAGCTCTTCCACTTGAGCTGACACTGTGGAGGTGGCTTCCAAAAGCATGGCTAATGAAAATGCTGCATTCCCAATCAGTAGCTCCACTTCTGAGTCCATCATGTCTGTGGCCACTGCTGCAGCTCAGCACAGACTTGCTTACACCCTCAGGGCTGTCATGCTAGGAAAAGGGCTGTGGGGGCTCCATGGGTTCTGCCAAGACAATATATATATTATTTTAATTTAAAGGATTTTTTTTTACTGACAATAATATCCAAGAACACCTTCTTTTTTTTTTTTTTTTTAGGTTTTTTTTTTTTTTTATTTTAATTTAAAGGATTTTTTTTTACTGACAATAATATCCAAGAACACCTTCTTTTTTTTTTTTTTTTAGGTTTTTTTTTTTTTTTTTTTTTTTTTTTTTTGCTAAAGAGCGTGTGTGCTCACCAGACAGACAGAGACAGAGAGACAGAAAGTGAGAAATCACTCCCCGGGGGTGATGGCCATGCTGCAATCCCTTCTCCTCCATTCTCCTCTCAGGATCTTGGGCACACACGCACATGCGCCCAGCGTGAGTTTTAAGCCACCGGGTCCGGGACGTGAACTGCCGGCGACTACATGGAAGTCTAACGACATAACCATTACGCTAACTGCTGGTCCCCAGGAACACCTTCTTCATGTGGCCTCTTTCCTACAGGGAGACCTTTGGGAGTATTTTTCATGTATTTCTGAACTATAAAGATTTCCCAGGGCAACCTTTGGTAAGGGTGGCTAATGTTTAATAGTGGCAAAAGAACTTCCGCTCTTTGAGAGCAGCAAAATAACTGGGAACTTAGTTGATTCAAATGGACCTGGGTTCCAATATCCTTTCTGTCATTTGCAAGCTGTACAGATGTGGGCACATTCATTAATCCTCTGATTAATTTCATTTGTAAAATGGGTGTACTAATTATTTCCTCAAAGGGCTTTAGTGAGAATTAAAGAATATATTGGGCTAGCAGGTGATGTGGTGGTTGGGGTGCTGGATTCCCACATAACTGACCAAGGTTAGAGTCTTGGACCTGGTGGCTTGCTTTCTCACTTTCCCTTTCTCTCTCTCTGGTCAAATTAAAAATAATAATAATAATAACAGATACAACTAAATGAATAAATCCTTAGAAAAAGAAAAAATATATACATTATATGGGAAGTCCTTGGCACATGGTAAGTGCTTAAACATGTGATACAGAGATGTTTTGGACTTTATCACTGTTCTCACAGTTGAGAATTTCTCTTAAATACTTGTAGAACATATCTTACATGTAAAAATGTTTATTACCAAAGCATCATTAAAAAAAAAAACTGTCTTGGGGCCAGCAGGTGGCATAGTAGGTACAGTGCTGGACTGCCACATGGCCAACCACAGTTCAAGTCCCAGACACAGCGACTTCAAAATCATGCCGGCATGTGTGCCCATAATCCCAGGAGGAAAATGAGGGAGAAGGGACTGTGATGTGGCAATCTCCCTGAGTGCGATTTCTCACTTTCTCTTTCACTGTCTCTCTGTTTCTGTCTAACAAGCATATGGGCCCTATGGAAAAACCTTAAAAAAAAAAAAAAAGAAAAGAAAAGAAAAGAAAAAAGAAAAGGAAAAGGAAAAGCTTGTCCTGGGCCCAGCCTGTGGCATGGGAGTTAAGGCAACTGGATTCTACATGGTCAACCATACAGGTCTCAAGCTGGATCTGGCAGCATAAGAAATACCTTGGGCATGTGTGCATGCATGCCCAAAATCCTGAAAGGAAGGGGAGATGGAGAAGAAGGGATTTCAGCATGACCATATCCCATGGGGAGTGCTTTCTTACTTTCTCTCTCTCTATGTCTTTCTCTCAGTCTTCCCAGAAAGGAATGTGCCCTCAAAAGGAGAAAGAAAGAGAAGGGACCAACAGTTGGTGTAATGGCTTTGTTGCTGGACTCCCATGTAGTCGACTGCGGTTCGAGTCCTGGACCTGGTGGCTTAAACTCATGCTGGGCGCATGTGTGTGTGTGCCCAAGATCCTGAGAGGAGAATGGAGGAGAAGGAATTGTGGTGTAGCCATCCCCCCGGAGGATGATTTCTTGCTTTCTGTCTCTCTCTGTCTTTCTGGGTGAGCGCCCGTGCCCTAAGGAAAAACCTCTCCAAAAAAAAAAAAAAAAAGAGAGAAAGAAAAAGAAAAAGTCTGGGGACTGGGAGTTTGCATAATGCCTATGTCGCTGAACTTCCATGTAGTCGACTGCTGTTCAAGTCCTGGCCCCAGTGGCTTAAACTCATGCTGGGTGTGTGTGTGTGTGCCTGCCCAAGATCCTGAGAAGAGGATGGAGGAGAAGGGATTGCGGCGTGACCATGCCCCCTGGGGGGTGATTTCTTGCTTTCTGTCTCTCTCTGTCTTTCTGGCGAGCGCACGTGCCCTATAGCAAAAACCTCTCAAGAAAAAGAAAATGTTTGTCATCTCTTGCTATTTACAAATTATGGTGTGGTTTCTTTTTCCTTTTTTTCTGGGAAACTTGCAGTGTAAAGATATTTCCAAGTATTAGAAGTTGCATTGTGTTTCAAAAAGGATAAATATGTTTTGGTGACTAGCTCACATATAAACAATGAGACAGAGCTTACTTAGTAATGGCATCTTTTCAGAATTAGCAAGACTTTGAGCTTCACTGAGAAGACAGTGAGTCATTTTCTGTCTCTAACATACACACACACACACACACACACACACACACACACTTGCTGAAGCAGCTAGAATAGTTTAATAATCTGAGTTTAGAAAAACTTAACTCTCTGAACTTCAGTAGAGATGTGTGCTTTTATCATATGTGCTTTAGCAGTTGTCATGATCAAAAAGCCCAAAGAAGCTAAAATTTAACTTCTTTCCAACTTTTACTTTTCCTCTTAAATTTCTAAGCAAGTGAGACACAAAACCTTTGTTTTGATGCCATAGAAATTACTGGATGTGGCAATTAGTGACCTCAGAGTCCGAGATCTGGCCAAAAGGAAGGGAGGGAATGTATTTCTTTATCTTTAGAATCACCAAAGGGCAATATAGGGAAACTCTCTAACAAAAGGGATACACATTCTTTCCTTGTCACATGAACCTAACAGTTCCAACAGACTTCAGTGTATCCTCCTCTCTCATTTAGGAGTTGCACAAGCAGTTCTCATGTCAGAATAGAATTCTAGTGGTTCATTTGTAGAAGTGAGTTATGTGGAACTCAATGCATTTTCCATAGTAACCATATTATGCAAGGTAGTTAGCTATGTTTAACCCATAATGCTATGAGTAGCGTTCCAACAGAACTACAGGGCTTGGCCACCCAGTGAACAGTATTTTTACAGGGAGATTTATTTAGGAGTCCAGTTAAGGATGTCAGTCACTTGCTCCCACTTCTCAGGCTCTGTCACCTAGAAGATGCCCCCCCTGGAGATGGGTGAGGGGAAGGTAATGAGATGGAGCCAGGGTTTGGGGGTGGGAGGATGAAACACCGAGAAGCTGTGACTCTACCTCGTTCAGCCTCCACAACTCCTGTGTGCTTCCTTTCTTTGCATCCGCTGTCTCCCAAGTTAAGCCTCTTGCCTCTCCCTTCACCACCACAACCTCCTTCCGAGAAACATTTCTCTCTTCTCGTTTTTGATCAGAACAAAGAGTCTTCTCTACTTGCCTGGCCTTGAAATGAATACGTGGACTTTGTCCCATACTCTATAGAATTAAAAAAAAAAATCCCCCTTGACCCCTTTGTCATATTGCAAGTAGGTTCTACAGATTATGGTCAAAACCCTAGTTAATGGTTAATTTTTTCTACTTAAAGAACACGTGTTACATTTATCCACATTTCAGAGATTAGGCTTTCATAAACATTTCTCATGAGCTGTGGCCAGTGGAGATTTGGTGACAAACAGCATATCGACAGAGTTTGTGTGGTGCAAAATGGAGTGAAACGACCTTGTAAACAGCACCCCCTAGTGCCCAAGAGAAGCTATGCGGGAAGTAGCTGGGAGAAAAGGGCTGTGTTACAGACTTTCTCTCTATTCCTTTGTCCTAAATATCATACTGCCAGGGCAAATGCCCTAGACATTGAGTTGGGCAGCTCAGAAACTTCTGAGTATAGCGTGTAAGGTAAATCAAGAGACAGCATCTAGGAATGAGACCACAACTAAGATGCCATCAAAAGGGACCAGAGAGAGAAGTAAATTCAAATAAACAGAGGAGGAAGCTCCACTAAAGCAAGAGATTCCCAGTGGAGCCTGGAGAGAGTCTGTGAGCTACTGAGGTGTGTGTAGGGAGGGTGTGGGGGGCAGGTTTCTAAGCATTTCCTTTTCTAGGATTCTCAAGCTCTAGGAAGGGAGGAAACTTCTGATGTAGCTGAGTAGGCTCATCATGTGTCATTTCCAAGAACACCACCAAATCTTGTGTGAACTAAGGACAAAAGAGTGCCAGACAAGAATGAAGAGACTTTAAAGCCATTTTGGAAACAAGACTTGAGCAGGTGAGATAAGGAGAAATAAAAGCCAGGAGGCTTAACAATCAGGTGTATGGCAAAATTGATCCCTGACTGTCTTCATACCCATAAGTTTGGGCCTCCTTGGTTTGGATCCAGTTCACTTTTCTGACTTCAGCTACCCTGATCTTTTATTGAGTTGTAGTTTTTCATCATGTTGAATGCACTCTACGCACAAAGCAGATCTCTCTCTCTCTTTAAAGCTTATATCTTTCATTGAGCTAGAGATAGGCATCCTCCAGAGTCTCATTATGCCATAAAGCCTTCTCCCCTTAGATAGCCCTCTAGCCTGAGAGTGTAGTTAGGCAAAGTTACTTTACCTTATAGTGGAGGAAAAATATCTTTCCTTCTACTCATCTTAGGTTTGTTAAACTATATTGGCCTGAGAAGACCTCTGTACTCATATACTTTAGTTCTTATAAACCACAAGCTCACTTGAGAATATGCTTCCTTAACAGATTGGTGAGTCACAGCCAATCACAGCAGTCGTGCTTCAGTCTCAGACAGCCCCTTCTACACCATGTTCATATAGGCAAACACCAAGCTATAACCAGTCCAGCTGCTTCTCTACCTCATTTCCCTCACTTCTGTTTTCTTTTGTCACTTTTCCTTTCTTTCCCATAAAAGTTACTGGACCATGTGGTACCTCAGAGTTCCTGGGATGTCATTCTGGGGGCTGCTCTGTTCATCAGTCATGTTTTTTTTCTCATTTAAATACTGCTAAATCAAATTTGTCTAAAGTTATATATATTTTTTTCAAAACAGCTTCATGGCTGAGGTCCCTAAGAGGAGTTGAGGGGAAGATGAGAGTTACCTTCCTACTTCTACCATTTTCTCAAATTCTCTCAGCTTATAATATTTAATATAACAAAGTGCCATATTTTGGGGTAGCATATTCTGAACCCCACTAACCTCTTTGAGTCTTGGTTTCTTCATCTGTAAAATAGAGATAATAGTGAGGATTAAGTGAGTTAAAGTACGAAAAACAAAATAGTTCCTGGGCCATACTAAGTGGCATATAAATGTTAGTTCTTAGCATTGGCAAATGCATACATTGCAAATTTGCCAATCTTTGGTGACTACAAACATGTGAGTTGCCTATCTTTCTTCCTATAAGATTATGTCGGGATTATCAGGCTTTTCTGGACAGCAAAATAGAGTCAGAGATCAAAGGACAAAACTTATTCAGAAGAAATTCCATTAGAAAAAGACAAAAGCAATTCAATGGGAATACCAGGTTGAATACAAAGTTTAAAGGACCAGAGACAGGCTCACATTTGGGGGTGTAGAGATGCAGAAGTTTGGAGTCAGAAGCAGTGTCAGAGTTCAAAGGGAAAAAAAATTTAGAGTAACAACAGGCCAGGAGGAGTCAGTAGGTGGTGTGGTGGTTGGGGTGCTGGACTCCCACATGAGTGACCACAGTTCAAATCCTGGACCTGAAAGCTTGTTTTCTCACTTTCCCTCTATCTCACTCTCTTTATCTCTCTTGTCAAATTAAAAAATAAAAAATGAATAATTAAAATAAAATGCAATTAAAAAAATAAGTAATTATAAAAACACAACAGGCCAGGAATAAATGAGAATATCCAAGATATATGCAGAAGTTCACCTTTCTTTCCTCAGATCCTCACCCAACCATATCAGTAGTGTTCCGTGAAATATCTGTTGAGAGGCTGATTCCCATCACCATTTTTTCCAAGACTTTTCCAAAGTATTAGCTACCAAGAGAGCCAAGGGGCTGATAGTGCTTCTGTGTGCTCTGACTTCCCAGCCCAGATTTTGGGCTGAGGGATGTTATGTAAAGGTGGGTCAGGATTTTGATGGACCAGGTTTAGGAGGATCAGGGCAAAAGAGACTGAGTATGTGGGGATAGACATAATTAGATATGAACTTTTGTAGGCTTGATAAAGATTTTGAGTATGCTAAGGAAGACATCTTACAGTTTGAGATATGGTTGAATGAAGCAGATGCTCCATTTCCATTGCTCCCTCAACCCAGTTTTCATTGGAACATTTGAAACTATTTTATATCTTTCTATAGGCTGTCTGTGGCTCTTCTAGCTGCCAACCACTCACAAAGTACACTAATCAGTAATTTGTGAATTTGGGATAAGTAATGATCTAGAAGCTATGAATGCTATGGAATGGTATATGTTTGGTGGAGGAGAAATGCAGTGAATTATTATATGGATATTTTTCTGTTAAAACTTTGGCTAACTTCCTCAAAACATTCATAAGAGGCAGATGTTATAAATCTTTGGCCCTCCAAAAAATCAGCAAGCAAAATGCCTTTAATATCAAAAAACAAAAATAAATTGTTGCCATGACTTTTGTTTCTGGCCAGTTTGCTTTTGCTTCTACTAGACCACTTCCCTTCCTGGTAGCCATTGCATTGATGGTGCTTTGTCTTTAGGATGACATTGATAAAACTATGTTTCATCTCCTGTTACACTTACTTGAAGAAATGCTGCAAGATTTTGATCCTGCTTGTTTAAAATTTCCATTGAAAATACTGCCCTTGTTTATAGATGATCTGGATGCAAGTTTTGGCATCCATTGAGCACAAAATTGCTCAGCTTTAATTTTTCAGTAGTAATTGTCTCAGTTAAGCACATGAGATGTGTACAGTGTTGACTATTAATTGTAAGTGTACTTCAATTAAGTCATGAACAAAATGAATTTTTTCCTTGCAATTTGATATGGATGGTTTGCTGTTACAGGCATCATCTTTAATATTATTTATCCCTTTTCCTTTTTTTTTTTTTTTTTGGCTGTAGGGAATGTGTACTCAACAGAGAGGGCAGAGATGTAGAAAAAGCAAGAAATCACCCCCCAAGGAGAAGCAATCCCTTCTCCTCCATTCTCCTCTCTGAATTTTGGGCACATATGCACATGTGCCTGGCGTGAGTTTTAAGCCACCAGGTCTGGGACCATGGTTGACTATGCAGGAGTCCAGAGATGTAACTATTACGCCTTCTGCTGGTCCCATCTTATCCCTTTTTAAAATGAGCTATCCATTTATAAACTGTTAAGTTCTTGGTGGTGTTGTCCCCATAAATTATTGTAAAGCATCAATGATTTTGCTACTGTATCACCCAAGCTTCCTCATAATTTGACGCTTGTTCTTGCTTCAATTTCAGCAAAATTCATGTTGCTTTAACAAGAGCTCTTCTCAGAAAGAGGTGATATTTTTTCTGAGAGACTCAAAATAGAACCTGTTCAGATATTACAGATTAATATAATTTTATTTTGTTGGAAAAGAATTGGAATCTATGCATACTTTTTCAAATATGTCTTTTCCATAAACTTATTAAAGACACCAAAGTATGTAGTATGTAAGTCTATTTGATCAGCCAGGTGGTGTGGTGGTTAAGGTGGTTGAATCCCACAAGGCCAACTGTGTGGTTTTAGGCCCAGACCAGGCTTGAAAAACATGCTGGTGTGTGTGTGTGTGTGTGTGTGTGTGTGTATGTGTGTGTGTGTGCATGTGTCCAAAATTCTGAGAGGATAATGGAGGAGAAGGGATTGGTCATCCCCCCTGGATGGTACTTTCTCACTCTCTCTCTCTGTCTCCAGTGAGCACATGGAGCTTTATATTTCCTATAGCAAATTAATTTTTTTTCTAGAAAAAAAAATTCATCTACAGTGATAGCAAGTAGATCGGTGGTTGCCTAGGATTGTAGAGTGGAAGGAGACATGCATTATAAATGATTATGGGGAACTTTTGGGGTAAATGGACGTGAACATTATTTTGATTGTGGTTATTTTTTATGGGCATATGCATCTGTTGAATTTTACCATACTGTATATGTCATACATGCAATTTATTGTATGTCAACTACACATCAATTTACTTCTTTTAGACAACATTTGGGATATGCAAGAAGATTCAATAATAAAAAGGCATACAATCCAATAGAAAAAAATTATGAAAATTTGACTTTCATAGAAGTGAGAATCCAAACAGCTGAAAGATATGCTACAAGTCATTCAACCTCATTGATTAAAAAGGGAATAGCAAATAAAATATAGCACAGACACATTCACTGAACAAAGAATTAAAGATTTACTATGCCAGATATTGGTTATTGATATTAGTTATTAATATTAGTCTGCTAAGGGCCATCAGGTGGTATGGTGATTTTAAGATGCTGGATGCCACATGGCTGACTCTGTAGTCTGAATCCTGGACCTGGTGGCTTGAGAAAAACACTCCGGGTATGTGTGTACGCATGTCCAAAATCCCAAGAGAATAATGGAGGGGAAGGGATTGTGGTGTGGCCATTCCCCACAGGGGGTGATTTCTCACTTTCCTTTTCATTCCATCTCTCTCCAGTGAGTGTACATGCCCTTTGGCAACACTTTTTACCCTTTTTTTTAAAATAATGATTTTATTTAACTTTATTTAAATATTTATTTTTAAAATTTGACCAGAGATGGACAGAGTGAGAGAGAGTAAGAATAAGAAAAAGAGAGAGAGAGAGAGAGTGAAAAAGCAAGCTGTGGGACCAGTAGTTAGTGTAATGGCTATGTTGCTGGACTCCCATGTAGTCAACCACGGTTCTAGTCCTGGACCCAGTGGCTTAAACTCATGCCAGACACAAGTGCGTGCATGCCCAAGATCCCGAGAGGAGAATGGAGGAGAAGGGATTGCAGTGTGGCCATCCCCCTGGGGGGTGAGTTCTTGCTTTCTGTCTCTCTGTCTCTCTCTGTCTTTCTGGTGAGCGCATGTGCCCTATAGCAAAAATCTCTCTCTCTCAAAAAAAACTATAGAAAAAAACTCCCTCTAAAAAAAAAAAAAAAAAAAAAAAAGCAAGCTGCCAGATCTGTGACTTGAACTGCAGTTGATCGTGTGGGAGTCCATCATCCTTAACCAACACATCATCATCAAAAGATACTGAATTTTGTTAAGTACCCTTTTTGAATCAATTGAGTTTATTGTGTTTTTTTTTTCTTTTATTCTGTTAATGTGGTATAGTACATTAATTTTACTCTGTTAATGTGTTGGGGCTGGCAGGTGACATGGTGGTTAAGGTGCTAGACTCTCACATGGCCAATCACAATCTGAGTCCCAGACCTGCTGGCTTGTTTTTTCATTTTCTCTTTCTTTCTCTCTTTTGTCAAATTTAAAAATAATAATAATAAATAAAATTAAAGGATACATAATTCTTTCAATGTGGTGCTGAATTCATAGTGTTTTATTGTGTATTTTCACATCAACATTCATAGGGATATTGGTATGCATCAACAGTTTTCTAATAGTCTTTAGCTTTGGTATCGGTAATGTTGGCCTCATAGGCTGAGTTAAAAAGTGTTTCCTTCTCATCAATTTTGTGGAAAAATTTGAAATAGATTGTTATTAGTTCTTTAAATGTTTGATAGAATTCACCAGTAAAGTCATCATAAGGTCTAGGGCTTTTCTTTGTTGTGAGTTTTTGTTTTGTTTTGTTTTGTTTAGTTTTGCTAAAGGGAGTGTGTACTTACCAGAGAGATACAGAGAGAGGAACAGAGGGAAAGTGAGAAATCATTCCCCAGAAGGGTTGGCTACACTGCAATTTCTTCTCCTCCATTCTCTTCTCAGGATTTTGGGCTTGCATGCACACATGCTCAGAGTGTTTTTCAACCCTCCAAATCTGCCAGGACTAGAACCTCACAGTCAGCCATGTGGGATTGAGGTGTCTTTTCTTTTTTTTTTTAAAGAGAGATTTGTGCTATAGACACGTATGCTTGCTGGAGAGGCAGAGAGAGATAGAAAGATAGAAAGTGAGGGAACCAGCAGTTAGTGTAATGGCTATGTCGCTGGACTCCCACGTAGTCGACCGTGGTTCGTGTCCCGGACCCGGTGGCTTAAAACTCACGCCGGGCACGTGTGCGTGCGTGCCCAAGATCCCGAGAGGAGAATGGAGGAGAAGGGATTGTGGCGTGACCATCCCCCCTGGGGGGTGATTTCTCGCTTTCTGTCTCTATGTCTCTGTCTGTCTGGCGAGCGCACGCGCCCTACAGTGAAAATCTCTCCAAAAAAAAAAAATCGAAAAAACTAGAAATTTAATTTGCTTCAATGTTGACATTAAAAGGTTGTAGTCTATTGAAAATAAAGAATTCATG
>NW_006159588.1:1476611-1516398 GCF_000334495.1 Tupaia belangeri chinensis
CACACACACACACACACACACACACACTCCTGGCATGAGTTTCAAGTTTCTGGGTCTGGGACTCAAACCCTGGTCAGTCATGTGAGAGTCCAGTGATATAACCACTGTGGCATCTGCTTGTTCCAGGATTGAGCTGTCTTAACCACTATACCACCACTGGCCCTATTAGAAGATTTTTGATTACTGATTCAATCTCCTTACTAGTTGCAGGTCTATTCAGATTTTCTATTTTTTCATGATTTAGTGTTTTTTGTGTTTTTAGAAATTTTTTTACTTCATTCATGTTCTTTAATTTTCATTTCTGATTTTAGAAATTTGACTCTTATTTTTCTCAGTCTGCTTAACTGTCAATTTTTGTTGAACTTTTCAAAAAATTAATTTTGGTTTCATTAATTTTCTCTATTGCTTTTCTATTCTCTGTATCATTGATCTCTGCTCTAATCTTTTTTTTTTTTGGAGAGATTTTCACTGTAGGGCGCGTGCGCTCGCCAGACAGACAGAGAGAGACATAGAGACAGAAAGCGAGAAAGCACCCCCAGGGGGGATGGTCACGCCGCAATCCCTTCTCCTCCATTCTCCTCTCGGGATCTTGGGCATGCACGCACACGCGCCTGGTGTGAGTTTTAAGCCACTGGGTCCGGGACACGAACCACGGTCGACTACGTGGGAATCCAGCGACATAGCCATTACGCTAACTGCTGGTTCCATCTGCTCTAATCTTTATTAGTCTTTTCTTCTACTAGCTTTGTGTTTAATCTGTATTTTCTTTTTTCTGGTTGTTAAAGTTGTAAAGTTAGATTATTAATATGAGATCTTTCTTGATTTTTAATTTTTAAAAAATTTTTATTATTGTCATAATATTGTTCATATTACATTGAATCACATATATCTTTGAACATTCATAGTTAAAAGTTGCCCACTGAGCACTGATTTTGCTGCATCCCATAGGTTTTGGTATTTTTTGTTTTGGTTTTCATTTGTCACTAAATGTTTTCTAATTTCACTTTTATATCTTCTTTGATCCATTTATTAAGAGGATGTTGTTTGAGCTGGCCCCTGGGACTAATGGTTAAAAGAGTCATAGCCCACATGGCCGACTGGGTGGTTCAAGTCCCAGTGACTTGAAAAGCATTCCAGGTGCATGAATATACATACCCCCAAATCCTGACAGTATGGAAAAATGGAGGAAAAGGGATTGCAGGATAACCATGCCCCACTTGGGGCAGGAGGTGTTTTCTTCTGGTTCTGCTATCTGTGTCTCTTTTTGGCAAACACACACACCCTCTGGCAATAGTAATTTAAAACATAGTGTGTTGTTTAATTCCCACAGATTTATGCTTCTCCTTTTTTACTTCTGTTACTGATTTTTAACTTCCTCCTGTCATGATTGTATAGCATCTGTCTTTTGAAATCTATTGAGACTCAAATTGCATCCTGGAAAATGTGACTTGTGCACTTGGATTATGGATATTCAACTTGTATAGCCACCGCTGCTCTATTTTGGTTACTATTTGCATGGAATATCTTTTTTCCCATCCTTTGACTTTTAATTTGTCTGTGTTTTTGCATTTAAAATGTGTTTCCTGTGTACAGTATACAGTTGGGTCATGTATTTTTTTTATCATTCTGTCAACCTCTGTCTTTTGATTAAGGAGTTTAACCCATTTACATGTAGTTACTGACAAGGAGGAACTTACTTCCTTCATTTTGCTATTTGTTTTCTATATACCCTATAGTTTATATAGTTTATATGTTTCTCATTTCCTGCTTACTGTCTACTTTCATGTTTGGTTGATTTTTTTTTTTGTAATAAAATGTTTAAATTTCTTATTTCCTTTTGTGTACATTCTCTAGCTTTTCCCTTGTAGTTACTACAGTGATTATACTTAACACTCCAAAGTTTTAATACTCTAATGTGAATTCATATCAGCTTAACTTTATTTTTCTTTTAGAAAGGTTTTGTTTTGTTTTGTTTTGGTTTCTTTTTTTTTCTTTTCTTTTCTTTCTTTCTTTCTTTCTTTTTTTTATGCTATAGGGTGCATGCTTTTTTCAGAGAGACAGAAAGTGAGAAATCACTCCCTAGGGAGGATGGCCATGCCACAATCCCTTCCCTTCCATTCTCCTCTAGGGATTTTGAGCACTCTTGTATATGTGCCCAGTGTGAGTTTAAGCTGCCGGGTCCGGGCTTCAAACCATGTTCAGCCTCATGGGTGTCCAGCAATGTAACCATTACGCTATCTGCTGGTCTCGATACCAGCTTAACTTTAATAATGCAAAAGTGCTACTCTTTTACAACTCTGTTCCCACTCCTTTCAGCTGTTAGTGTCACAGATTACGTTTTAATACATTGTGAGCTGTAAAACTTAAATTAACAGTTTGTTTAAACACATTGGTGTTTTAAATTATGTAGACAACAAAAGATGAAATTATAAGCCAAAATTACAATAATACTAGCTTTTAGGCAAACTGTTTTTTTTTATGGTATTTATCTCTTAAATTATATAAAAAACAAAAAGTGGAGTCACAAACTATTATTAAATTAGCACTAGCTTTTATAATTGTCCATATATTCACTTTTTTTTGGAGGGGGGGAGAGGTTTTTTTGCTATAGGACATGTGCGTTCTCCAGAAAGACAGAGAGACAGAGACAGAAAGTGAGAAATCGCCCCCCAGGAGGAATGGCCACACCGCAATCCCTTCTCCTCCATTCTCCTCTCGGAATCTTGGGCACACATGCACATGCGCCCGGTGTTAGTTTAAGCCACCAGGACCGGGACTTGAACCACAGTCGGTTACATGGGAGTCCAGCGAGATAGCCATTACACCAACTGCTGGTCTTGCCCATGTATTTACTTTTATTGAGATCTTTATTTCATTTTATATTTGGAGGTACTGGTCTAATGTCCTCTCATTTCACTCTGCAGGACTCCTTGAGTATATATTTCAGGCTAGATTTAGTAGTAATGAGCTCCCCCAGCTTTTTCTTGTTTTTATAAGAAATTTTCAATTTATTGAAATAATTTAGTTTCAAAAACTGTTAAGTTACAGCAGTCACAGAAAAAAGGGTCAAAAACATTAAAAGAATGATCAAGAGTGCTGCATTTTTTATTTTTAACACTGTCATAGCTTTATTCAAAACACAGTTACACAAAAAAGTATCAACTTCAAAGCTTTTTTTTTTTTTTTGAGAGGTTTTTATTATAGGATGTGTACCCTCACCAGAAAGACAGAGAGACAGACAGAAAGTGAGAAACTACCCCTCATGGGGGATGGCCATGCCGCAATCCCTTCTCCTCCATTCTCCTCCCAGGATCTTGGACACACACGCACACGTGCCTGGCGTGAGTTTAGCCACCAGGCCCAGGTCTTGAACCATGGTTGACTACGTGGGAGTCCAGACATAGCCATTATGCCTACTGCTGGTCCCTTAACTTCAAAGTTTTTAAGGAGAGATTCTTGAGGAACTTAACACATTATATATAAGCTGCCATACAAAGAGCATTAAAATAGGACCAAAACGTCTACAAAATACAAAACTCACCCTTACTTATTTGCATGAAAATACCACCTACAAAGCTAAATAAGTCTTTAAAGTTATCTGGAGGCTCTAAATGTTGTTTTCAAATCAAGGAACTCTAATTTTGATTGCCCAATAGGATGATTGATAAGAAAGTCAATATATAGATTTCATTTTAAAAATAACTATTTTAGAATCTGGTATAGTAGGTAATGAAGAATCCTTAGGGACTAAAACAGGGAGGGCATTTCATTTGTTAAAATTAGGAGAAAAATGTTAGTCTTTTGGAGATTTCAATTCTCCCACTAAACTTACCCCAAGTGTTTTCTTTCAGTCAATTGTGCAACTTCTTTAGTTTCTCCACAAATAACTTCATAATTTGTATTTTAAAATGCCAAGTCATACATTTTAAACTAAAAAAGAAGCAACAGCACTACTATACTCAGTAATTTAAATGTGTCCCAGTATAGAAGCATAACTTCAGTTAATTGGCTGATGCTAACTTTTTAAAAACATTCAAATAATCAAAACAAAGGGAAGTTTTTTCAAATAGCCAATGTTTAAAAAAGCAATTGCCTTGAATATGGAGCCTCCATGACAGAGAGAGATATTTGTCTACTCATAACTTTTTTAGTAGCATATGAAGAAACACCACACATCCAAATGCTTTGTTGTTAATGGATATCTATCTAAAACCAAATCTTCATCCTAATATTGATTTAGTTTTGAGTATTTTTCCAACAGCCTAGTATATTCGAATCAAATGCTATGTATCTGGTAATGTTTTAAAACTATAAGGAAAAAATAATTTGAAGTTCCACTCAAAAAAAAAAAATAGAAGTACTTTGCAGAGTAGGATCCATATCATTTGGGAAGAAAACTTCACATTAATTATCAACAGGCAATTGTTCTGACTTTTAAGAGTACTAATGCTGCTTCTAAATATTTTCGCCTGCTTCTTTTCTTTCTTCACCCTACTAATACCGTTATAGATGTTGTCACCCAGGATTTACAGTAAGCAGAGCGTATTACAGAAACTATCAATAATAGTACTCATCTCTCAGGAAATATCCAACTGCTTTCACTTTGCTTGTTTAAAACTCAGACTTTGAAAAGGTAGTTTTGGTTTAAGACTAAAGGTTTTCCTGGGTATCCACAAGTTTCCCAACTTTTTTTTGAGTTAATAGGTGGGAGATGAAACAAGAAGGCAAGGTGATCATATAGGAATTGCTGGCGGAAAAAGAATGCACACCTAAAAACAAAGCAAAATACACAACCATTAGCATGTCGTGATCTGCAGGCTGAAGAAAGGGCTCACCGACATGTGTCTGGACTTAGTGTAAGCATTTTCTCCTTCAAAAATAAAATCTTATTGGTCACCACAAAATTCATAAACTATATTATGGAATAAAACCTCCCCCCCAAAATCCATGAACTATATCTGTTTACTGTTATGCTTCTGTGTCCCAAGTCACTTGTGTGACAAAAAAACACCCAAATATCCATAGCCAAAAAAAGTCATTGTCTTCAACCTAAAGATCTCTGGATCATTTATATAAAAAAAAAATAACCAACTTATCATTCAGGAGACTATGATCATTTCATATTACAGCTGACTGTAACTTCAGTTAATTTATAAATAACTTAAAAAAACTTATGAATGAAATGCACCATACTACATCTATGAGAAAGTGATCATGTTTTAATTCTGTGCTAAAAATGACTAATACAGTGAGCTTGAATTAGATAAATTAAGATTCTAGATAAACTGCTAGAGACATTCACAATAGAGGAAGGGTCAATGAAAATTTTTCTCTACATATGATATGATCATTAACAGACTAGTAGATCTTATTTGGAATAATAAGGCAAAAATAATAACACCACACTTTTCCTATAAAATGTTACACATTATCTTCTGTAGAGATAGCTATCATACATGAAGAAACAAAGATGTAAGGTTTTCAACCATTATTTCTTCAAATATCTGTCTTCTCTTTTCTTTCTCTCTCTCTTTCAGAGACTACTGCATTTCTGTGTTGACTCTCTTGATTGCATCCCACAGGTCCTAATGCTCTTTTTACTTTTGTTTAATCTAATCTTTTTAATTTCTGTACCTCAGACTCAATTTTCTGTCTTCAAACTCATGGATTCTTTCTTCTACCTACTCAAATCTGCTTTTGAATACCTTAGTGAATTTTTCGTTTTAGTTATTATACTTTTCACCTTCAGAATTTTTTTTGGTTCTTTTTTAGGTTTTTATTATCTTTGTTGATTTTTACATTTTGTTTATGCATCACTTTCTTAACTTTTCCCACAGCTTCCTTTAGTAACTTGAGTATCTTTAAGACAGTTTTAAAGATTTTTTTCTGTAGTATATCTGCCATCAGGTTTTTTTGTTTTTATTTTTGCTATGGGGCTTGTGTGCTTTCTGAAGAAAGGTGGGGCAGGGAGAAAGGGATAAAAATCCTCCTCCCCTCAGGGTGTGGGGATAACCATGCTGCAAGACTTCTCCATTCTTCTCTTGAGGTTTTGGGCATGCACACACATCTGACATGTTTTTCAAGTCACTGAGTCTGGGACTTCAACCATGCATTTGGCCATGTGAGATCCAGCTGCCTTAACCACCGTGCTATGGGCTAGCCCCATCTGCTATCAAGTCTTTTATAGGGACTGTTATGTTGCTTTATTTTTATCTTTTGAATGGGTCATACTTTCCTGTTTCTTGTGTGCCTTGTAATTTTTTGTTGGAAACTGGATATTTGAATCAAATAATGTTGTACTTCTGGAAATCAAGGTTTTCTATTTGGTGATAGTTTTCTTTTTATTTTTCTTTTTTAATTGGCTATCTCTAGCCCAAGGATCAGTCTGAGGTGTAAACTTAAGATCTTCTCAGATCTTTTCTAAGCCTTTCCTGGGGTTTGCACAGTCACTTTCTAATTTCTCTCATATATGTAGTTGTTATAGAATGTACTTGTCTTTAATGTTTGGTTACAGGAGAAAAAGAAAAAAATGAATAGAAGTCATTGAGAGAATTGGCTCCTTAAAACTCCTCAAAGTGATTTCAGCCAGAGGAGAAGGGGCATGAGAAAATGGGGGGGATGTGCATTAATGATAGCTTCCCATCTCTGTCTGCACCTCTGTGATCACAAGCTGTAAGCAATGAGCAGAGCCCAGATTTTCAATATTTGGAGAACAAGATGCTTTTTTTTTTTTTTCTTTAGCAACCCAGGCTCCCACAAACTACAATCAGGTTGCTCCAGGAACGCGTGCACAACCAGTCTGCCCAGGGCTCTAGGATGGAGATATGTAGCTGCTATTGTGCTAGGAGTTGAAATTGACTAAATTAATCACAATTTACTGTCTAAGCCTTACTTTGAAATTTCAAGCCTTCATTTATTCTAGGATGCCAACCTAGTTACATCAGACAGATTTTGCCAATGTATTTGTCTAGGTGTAGAAATAGAATCCTTGTGTTTCCTACTCTCTCATCTTCCCATAAGACTTTTTTTACCTTTTTTTTTTCTCTTGCCTTCATGGGCAAGAAACTAAAATTTCATGGCCCAGATGCAACTGACCTTATTCCTTAGCAGAATCAACTCATGGCATCATTGTCTCTGTGATGGGTGAGACCATATAGTACATTATATAACAGTTTAAAGAGACCTGCCCAGGTCAGGGTCAGTGCCTACTTCTCTGTACCAATGCAAGCCAGGAGAATAGGGAATATGATAAGTGAATTTCATCTGTAACTTAATATCCCAGTGGGGTAGGAAACAGAATAGCTTCCAGAAATTTCTGGTGAATTTCCCTGGAAATAATGTTAGTATTATTCTGATACTACCATGAATGATGCTAATAAACACAGGACTTGTTACTCTCTTCCTATCCTTGCCAGTAGCATGTGGAACATAATCTCTAGGAGACAGAACTTTCAACCAGTGTGTCCTAGTCCATTTGGACTGCTATTAAAAAATACCACAAATGGGGTAACGTATAAATAACATACATTTAGATCTCATAGTTCTGGAGGCAAGAAAGTCTAAGATCAAGGTGTCAGTAGATTGAGTGTCAAGTGAGGATTCATTTTCTGGTTCATAGATGGTACCTTCTTGCTGTGTTCCCCCATCGTGGAAAGGGCAAGAGAATTCCTTTTGGTCTATTTATGAGAGCATTAATCCCATTAATGAGAGTTGATTATCTTCCCAAAGTCCCTACCTCATAATACCATCATTTTGGGGATTAGGATTTTAACATGGTTTTGGGGAGAGAGCATAATCATGCAGGTCATAGCACCTTATTTTCACCTTTCTTACTGACTCTTGTACTCATATAGGCAATGGATACCCAAGAATATGGAGAGCTTTATAGGAAATTTTATTCTAGAATCCTTCCTAACTAGTGTTCTCAGGGGTTGAGCCAAACCTAGGTATGTAAATCTTTGGGTCTACACATATTCTAGGAATTACTTGAAAATGCATCCTAAAATAGCCACATTGAAGTTATTGATTGAAGATAGGCTACAAAATCCAAATAGGGCCACATAAGCAGAGGTGATCAAATATTGAAGGTAAACAGGCTAGAAAATGATGAAAATCAACGTATGACAAGAAACAGAAAAAAAATCTGGAGGAAACCTTTGAGCTAGAGTACACATGTTCATAGAGGTACTTTATTTGGTGCCCATGACTATAGATACAAATATACTGAAATCCGGTCTAAAAAGTCAAAACAAAATGAATGTGCAGCTCCAGGAACTTAACATCAAACCTTTTCAGTTCTACATTTTTATTATCTTCCAAATGTATCCATCCCTCTATTCCATGCAGTTGGTTCTTAAATTTGAGGATATCATGTCTCACTTTTGTTTTTAATTGCCAGAGGGTGCATGCACTTGCCAGAGAGAGAAAGAAGCCCCCCTCCCCCCCAGTGAGGCATGGTCATTCTGCAATCCCTTCTTCTCCATTTCTCTATCCTATAGAGATTTTGGGCGCGCACACACACACACACACACAAACACACACTCCTTGTGTGATTTTTCAAGTCAATGGGACTAGAATTCAAACTACTGTTGGCTATGTGGAATCTGACTGCCTTAACCATTAGGCTATGGAGTTGGCCCTCCATTCTTTAAATACTTCTCAATCTATTTCTCTGGTGAACAGAATAATCTATGTAAATTATATATTTGATAGTTTCTTCTTCTTTATTTATTAGGTTTTTGCCACAGGGCACACACACTAGTTAGAGAGAGACAGAGAGTGGGACTATGTGAAATCACCCCAGGAAAGATGACCATGCCACAGTCCCTTCTCCTCCATTCTCCTCTCAGGATTTTGGGTTCATGTGCACTCACGCCTGGTGTGATTTTTCAAGTCACTGGGTCTGGTACTTGAACCACAGTTGGCCATGTGAGAGTCCAGTGCTTTAATGACCACACCACCTGCTTGCCCCAATAGTTTTTTTTTTTTTTTGCTATAGGGGGCTTGTACATGCCAGAAAGACAGAGAGAGACAGAGAGATAGAAAGTGAGAAATCACCCCCAGGGGGGATGGCCACGCCGCAATCCCTTCTCCTCCATTCTCCCCTTGGGATCTTGGGCATGCACATACACGCGCCTGCCATGAGTTTAAGCCACTGGGTCCGGCTTAAAACTCGAACCGCGGTCCACTACGTGGGAAGTTCAGTGACATAGCCATTACGCTAACTGCTGGTCCCCTGATAGTTACTTTCTAATTTAAGTATTTCAATGCTTTTTCATTTCCTACAGGATTAATATTAATGTCTGAGGCAGCATTTATAATTTTGCTCTTGTTTATTTTTCCATACTCATCTCCACATTCTAGCCACAATGACTCACTGGTATTTCCTGGAACGTGACATTCATATACATTTCTTTATGACTCAGTTCCTCTGGATATTGTCTAGAATGTTTTACTTTTATCTGTCTGGCAAACTCCCCATAGTTTTCGAATACATTCTGTCTCTCTGAAGAGAGACGGGTCTTTACTGACCTATCAAAGCAGAGTTGAACACCCTTCCTCAGGACTCCCTTTGTCTCTAGCACCAAGTCCTATTTTAGGACCTACTACAGTAAATTGTAACGATTGGAAAACCTGAGTGTTTCTAGATAACATGAATTGTGTCTAATTAACTTTTGTGCCTTCTGGGTCAGGTACAGTACTGACACATAGTAGGGCCTCACATTGTCTTTAAATACTGAAAATGCTTAGAATAAACATAATATTGTTGTTCAAAAGCAGGAAAAACTTGGGAACCAGCAGTTAGCGTAATGGCTATGTCGCTGGATTCCCACGTAGTCGACCGCGGTTCGTGTCCCGGACCAGGTGGCTTAAAACTCACGCCGGGCATGTGTGCGTGCGTGCCCAAGATCCCGAGAGGAGAATGGAGGAGAAGGGATTGCGGCGTGACCATCCCCCCTGGGGCGGTGATTTCTCGCTTTCTGTCTCTATGTCTCTGTCTGTCTGGCGAGCGCACGCACCAAAAATCTCTAAAAAAAGTGAAAATAAAACAAAGCAGGAAAAACTTGTTAACCAATTCCTATTTATAATCTCTTAGATTTAAGATTTGATATCTGATGTATGTGTTTTTAATTCCTTCATTGATTCAACTAAGTGCTTATTGAACATCTACTCTAAGCCATGTATGGGAATACAGGCTCTCCTCATTTAACAATTTATAACTTGGTTGATAAGCAAATTAGTAAGTGTGGGGAGTCAAGGAGATGTGGGGAATGTGTAGGACGTGACCACTAGATGGCAACCAGGGTTGTTGTCCGGACATAACCTTGGGTGACTGAATTTTTAAGTGCAGAATGTTCCAAGTATTGTTGCAACAACCTGATAAACTCAGCAAGGACTTTTGAGTCCCATGTCAAGGAAACCAAATGTTTCTGTATAAAATAAGGCAATAAACTTAACTCATGGCTGGCAGTCCTCCCGTTTCTATCCTGTCTTCTTGTCTTTCTTTAATCCTCGCCCCCCAACTCAGGAACTGTTCGCCGTCAGTGGGTCCGACAAATAAGTGAGGAGCTTAATGGTAGATGGATGTCTTTGTGGTGTGTTGTGGTGCCATGGGGTATATATTTTTGTATTATATATAGGTATAATACAACATAAAACTAGAATAATTTAATTCTGTCTGTTCTAAATGCACACACTCAATAAGAGCCCGAAAGTGACAATGAAACAGAGCAAGAACCCCCTGATGTATTTTCTAGGGTTCCTGAAATATAAAGTCCATTTGCATTGTAATGGCCCAGAGTAAGGAGTAAGTCTTCAGACTTTGGTTATGATAATGACCAACATGGACCATGAGTGAGGCCCATTTGACCTCTAAAACTCTCACTTAAAGGAAAAAAGGTTTTCATTTCAATATGTAAGGTGTTTTGTAGACTGGAAACTGCTGGTTGTGAGCTCAGAGACTCCAGGCTGAATGGTTCCAGACACCTGAAGAGGAATTTGATTATCTAAGGCCTCATCAATCAAGAATGCCCATGAGCTGATCACACCCTCTTGAACCAATCACTGAACTGATCATGCGCCTGGGACCTCTGCCCCTAATTTTGCCCTTAAAAACGCATGTGGGGAACATCTCGGGGAGACCGGGTGTTTTCAGCATGAGCTGCCCGCTCTCCTTGCTTTGCGCTTTGCAATAAAGCTATACTTTCCTTCATCACACCATGTACCTATGGCTTGGTTTTATAGCGCTTTGGCGAGCGAACCTGATGTGAGTTCGGTAACAAGAAGACAAACCACAACATAATAACATAAATAGAGCATAATTACTTTATATATTCTGAATACTGTTATGGGTGCACAACAGAGTATAAACTTATAAATGAAATACACAGTCTTGCCTGATTGTGAACACTTTGTGTAGTGAATATGAACTGACTGTGGAATGAGACAGGCTGAGAAAGGGGATTCCTGAGACTAACATAGACTGAGAAAGGGGATTCATTGAGTCAGAGAACTGGTTGTTAAGACGAAGTAGTTGTTAAATAGGTTGTTTGTTAAGTGAGGAGTGGCTGTAATGATCAACCAAAACAGATATGTACTTTATTGCTCTAATTGAATTGCAAATTTATTGGAGAAACTGCTACTGCATTTGTACAAATTATTAAATAAAATAGAATATATTTTGGGTTTGGCCCATGATCTCAGTCTAGACTATCCCTAACATAAGCCTTTCTGAAATATAAGGTTAAAGTCTTTGCCTGTTGAGCTACTTTTGCTTTGTACATGCTGTAGATGCATCTTTTGTTCCCCAGCATAGAAAACCATAAGCACAACAAATTAAAAAACAAACATGTAAACAGCTGAACATCTTGTTTTAATCCAAGCAAAACTTCATCTTCGGAAATCTGTGCAGAGTTGAGTTATAATAACATTACTGTTTACCAAGTACTTTTGCATTTATAGTGATATTTAGTTTCATTTGTAGGAAAAGCAAAGGAATATAGGGGGCACATTCAAAACTCAACCAAAAAGGATCACCTTCTTAGGCTGGAGGGACTACCTTTAAACAGTGAGAGGTTATTGAAATATACCCAGGCAAAAAAAGTTCCTAAACTCTGCTGAGAGCTAGTCAGACACAAACTTCTAACCCATGCAGTGTGACTGGAGGGATGAAAGAAGTTGCCAGACCTTGGCATTTTGATAATGGAAAAAGAAAACAACAAAAAACCCATAACAAAATCCAAAAAGGTATCAGTGCTCCTGTGAAAACTGAGTATCTGAATGTTTGAGCAAATTCAAACTAGGTTCCTATAGGTTCCTCCTGTGCTGACAGCTTCAGAATGTTGAATGCTTCCTTCTCAGGCGGGGTTAACTAAAAACAAGGATAGAATTAGCAGAACAGAACAGTGATATATAATCACTTAGGTCCATTCAAAGGCATAATAGACAGCATTACAGGAAATAGGCATTCTCTTTTAAATGTTGCTTAAGACAGGGTGTACCTTTCTTTAATTTGGCTATACAGTTTCCCTTCAGCCCCTCAGGACCAGGTGGTAGTTACCTACAGAACAGAAAAGGAATTTTCTTCTTACTAAGTGATAAGTTGCGGTGGCAGAGACATGCTACCACAGGGGTTAAACTCTAAAACACTTACTTCCATACATAAATTACAAAGACAAGACAAAATAAAGTTGCAGTTTCGACTTGAGTATAAAATAGTATCAATCTCCTAAATTTATGTTAAATTGCTGTGTTTAATTGGGGCTTTAAAAATTTTATATTATAAATAGTATTAATTACAATTAGTCTATTACTAATATTATGTTCCTCCTTCTGGGAGTCTCAGAGAAGATGGACAGTTTTCTTGATTATCTTTTAAAAATAAAAGTTATAGGCCAGGTGGAGCTTGCAAAGTGATTGTATCTCTTCTGAGATTCAGGGAAGGAAGGAAATGAGAAGGTGATAAAACTGGATTTTTTTTTCATACTTTTCCCCAATCCTAAACAGAAATCTACTTTGGTCTTCTTATAGACTAGTTTTCCAAAAGAGAGTTTGGCTTTGTCTAAGACTCCTCTGGAAGCACACACCTGTCCTTTAAATGTAAACCCAGGAAAGCTAGCATAGTGATACATTTAATCTATAAACTGTAGTGTAAAATAACTAGGTAGAAAATGTTGAGTCCTCTATCTCATTCAGTAACAGCAAATATCTATGCACAAATAGGCATTACTTTCCTCAAAACAGAACTCTGTCCATTTTGTTGATTAACTTTACCATGGTGCTTTGTTTGCTTGTTTTTGTTGGGCACTGTTGCAGATGTGATGAGTGAAGAGGGTTCTTGCACTGGTTTGGAGGCCAGGTAAGTTTACAAATGGGGCTCATTCTGGTTCCAGAAAGAGAAGCCCATCATCCTGACTCCCCAGAATGGGAAGCGGATCATTTCCACTCCCTGGAACTGGAACTGGGTCATACCCACTTGCTAAAACTGGGGGTGGATCGTCTCCACTCTCTGCCAAAGATGGGAGGCTGTCGCTGCCGAGCTCTCGGCCACCTGTGACTCTGGACTTGATTGTCCCCATCAAACCTTCAAAGGACTTGAAAGTGGTTGACTTCTTCACATCTCCAAGCTTCCTGCAGATAGCAGAGCCCATGGTGGACAGGGCAGCTGATGTTTTCTGTTTCATGTAGGCGTTGGAGACCTGAACATCATGCCAGCTCTTGGACAGATTCTGTCTAAACCCCTCCAAGGCAGTGGGGTCTGACTTTCTCTTGAGCTCCCAGTAGTGTCTCTCTTTGGCTGCTAGAGCTCGGCGTAAGGTTACGATTTCTACCTCCAATTTAGTAAGCTCGGATTTGAACTCCAAATGTTCGGTCTCTGTCAAATTCTCTGGTTCAGAGGACAGGTGGGATTCATATGTGACCACAGAGGTCCCTGTCATGGCATATGGTATGGACAGGGAAAGAAGATCTTCATTAAGAGAGTTCAGGTCCAGCTCTTGGTAGAGAGAGTTGAGTTCTTGGCTGGTGTAGAAATCATCTTGGGCAGCAGAGTCGAAATCTAGGCCAGTGGGCTCAGACTCTTGGCCAGTACTGTCGGCCTCTCGGTGGGGTAGATTCATATCTTATCTAGTAGAATGGACACCCGGGTGGGTGAGTTGATGTCTCGGCAAGTGGAGCGGGGTCCACTTCCCGTGGTGGTGGTAGTGGGAAGTCGGGTCCCGTGGAGGCCGGACTTCTGGCTGCTTGAGATGGAAGAACACCTGCTCAGCTGAGGCTCTGCCTGCACTCTTGGTTGTGCTTTGGCCTCACAGAGACCTTGTGAGGTAAGCAATGCTGCGATTATTATCACAGGGGGAGGGTTTTTTCTCTTGCCGAAATAGGTGACAAGTCCTGTCCTTCAAAGTCGTTTAGCACTTCTTTCTACCGCATCAGTGGCTTTCAAACCTTTGAATATCAATGGAATTTTCGTGCTAACATTTTTTTCTTTTTTAAAATTCCAGATGGCTGTGAGCTCACTGGAGAGAGAGGGAGAAAGAAAGGGAGAGGAACAGTGACAAAGCATCCTGGCGGGGAATGGTTGTCACAATCCCTCCTCCTTTGTTTCTCCTGAGATCTTGGCAGACAGGCACAGGTGACCACCATGTTTCCCAAGCCAGCGGATTCCAGTGTAGTGGGCTGTGTGGGATCCAGCTGCCTTAACTACAACATCGCTGGCTGGCCTAGCAAACGGAAATTTATGAAAAAGCCTAGTACTTACATTTAAAAACTGCTCCAGTGTGGGGCGAGGAGTTTGGAAGGCCTGCACGTGTTCACTTCCTGGTCTTTTCATTCCAAGTTACCAGAGGGGCCTGAGAAACTCCCAGAACCACTGGTAAAGTGAATTCAAAGAACCCTCGGTCCAGTGACCAAGATGATCCAGTGACATATCAACAATGATAGAGATCTGGAGTAGCAGAATTCAGAGAGTGGGTGTGTGCTGTCATAATGATTATTTTTTGGAGGGGAAGCAGGGAAGAATGAATAAATTCATAATAGTTTTTTGTTTTGTTTTAATTTGCTAGAGTGAACATATACTTGCTGGGGAGAGAGAGAAAAAGAGAAAGCGAGAAACTTCCCCCTCCATGGGAGATAGCCACACCACAGTTGCATCTCCATTTCTGCCTCAGTTCAGGATTTGGGGCATGAATGCATATCTGCTCAGCATGTTTTTGAAGACACAGATCCAGACTTGAACCCTGCAGTCCACTATGTGGGATCCAGTTGCCTTAACCCCCAAGCCACTGGTTGGTCCTATAATAGTAGTTTTTTTTTTAATTTAATTTAAACTTAATGAAAGAAAGACTATTGTGCTTTGTGCTTTGAGAATTTAGGGGGAAAGGGATAAGACATATGCAAATAGAGCGTAGGTGTTCCATATTTCAGTTGCATTGTCTGGATTTTTTTCTCTGTATCCATTGACATTTCTGAAAAGCCTGTCTGCTTTCTTTGCATTCATATTCATGGATGCCAGTTGTGAGGGGTGGTCTGCATAGTAAAGTAGATATTTATAGATAATTATCTCTCTAGTTAAATAGGATCAGAATGTGAGCCCACCCACATTGCCCAGTTCTAGCTGTAACTTATACGGTGGAGTAATCAAGTTGCCAATACAGTGAGGGCACATGATCAGGTACCAGTTAGCTCACTGGCTGACTGTCCATTCTCTGGGGGAAATCCCTGAGCAAATCTTAGATTCTAGTGATTTTGTTGGATATTCTTGTAGTTTTTGTAAGCATGATTTTGTGGAACATAATATAATCCAAAGGAAATTTCAGTAACTCGTTATTGTTATACCTATCTGGCTATAATGAAGCATGAGGCTGTGCATCTAAACCAACTGTTGAAGTTTAGGTTATAGGGTTATAAACCCTTCTTTAGGTTTATATTCAATAACCCCTCTACATAATTTAGTAGTTTCTTATTGTCTTAAAAATGAAGACTATTCTTGGAACCATGAAGGCTGGTGGGGATTTGGCTGTATGTATGAAGGTCTGAAAAGAGCAGCAAGCCTGTCTTTAAACCATTTGTTCCAGGGACCAGCAGTTAGTGTAATGGCTATGTTGCTGGACTCCCATGTAGTTGACTGCCGTTCGAGTCCTGGACCCGGGGCTTAAAACTCGCCCCGGGTGCATGTGTGTGCGTGCCCAAAATCCCAAGAGAAGAATGGAGGAGAAAAGATTGTGGCATAGCCATCCACCCCCAGGGCGGTTATTTCTCACTTTTTCTCTCTCTGCCTCTCTCTTTGTCTCTGGCAAGCATACACACCCTATAGCAAAAATCTCTCTCTCTCTGATTTTTAGAGAGTCCCCCCCTCCCCTTGGGTGTGTGTACTCACCAGAGAGACAGAGAGAGAGAGAGAGAGACAGAAAGCAAGAAATCACCACCTCTCCCCCACTCCCACCCCCCAGGGGATGGCTATACTGCAATCCCTTTTCCTCCATTTTCCTTTTGGGATTTTGGGCTTGCACACACACATGCCTGGCTTGAGTTTTAAGCCACCGGGTTGAGGATTTAAACCATGCTTTACTATGTGGGAGTCCAACAATGTAACCATTACACCATTACTCCAAAAATCTCTCCTTAAAAACAAACAAACAATTGGAGAATGGAGGACAAAGAAATCCCTGAATTGGGATTGAAGGTGGTATAACAGTAAAATGGATTTGCATCTAGAGGACCCCCCCCCCCCCCCCCGTGAGTGCCCGTGATTTGGGACTGGATGGAGCTGGGGATCATGACATCAAAACACTTTTGTAGGTACTGTCTCTCTGTCTCTCTTTCTCTGTATCTCTTGCTCATGGAAGAAATGGATTTTTTTTAAAGGAAATCCCTGTCTTACACTAAATTACATGGATTGCATATTTTTGTTTGTTTATTTGCTATAGGTGTGTGTGTGTGTGTGTGAGAGAGAGAGAGAGAGAGAGAGAGAGAGAAAGAGAGGAAATGAGAAATCACCCCCAAGCAGGGATGACCATGTCACAATCAATCACTTTTCCTCCATTTTTCTTTTGGGATTTTGGGCATGCATGTAAGCCACTGGATCTGGGACTTGAACCATGCTGTTGGCCATATAAGTTCCAGCTATCCTAACCTGCATGTCACCTACTGGCCTGGAACACATGTTTTCAATTCAGAATTGACATTCCAAATCACTAGATTTGAACTTGGACTTAATCTTCCCTCTCTGGATTATTTTTGCCACCAATATTTCTTCCTGTTTCCTTTTTCTTCTTCTTTTTTTTTTTTTTTTTTAAGAGATTTTTCCTACAGGGAGTGTGCGCTCACTGGAGAAACAGAGGGACAGAAAACAAGAAATCACCCCCCAGGGTATGACCACGCTGCAATTCCTTCTCCATTTTCTTCTCAGGATCTTGGGCATACAGGCTCACATGCTTGGCATGAGTTCAAGTCACCAGGTCCGAGACTCAAACTTGACTACATGGGAATCAAGGGACAAAACTATTACACCTTCTACTAGTCCCCCTGTTCCCTTCTTTATATGCTCATTTGTTCTTCAATTAAAAATATAAAATTCTTTGTTAAGCTTTGATTCCTTTTTATTGAGTAATGGTTTTCCTTCATAGCAAAACTGAGCTGACCACTTTCAGAGACTCAGTTTCCAGATCCCAAATCAAGACAAGGTCTCTGGAAAGGGATTTCTCGTTGGCAATATTCTGAATGCCTGAGTTAACCTAGAAAAATAAGTAGTATAATGGAACAATCAATTTTATTAGGCTTGTGCACAATCACATACAATACAATATTTGTATTTTCAAAACACAGACCCACCAAATGAATTTCATTTAATTTATAATGGTTCTAACCAATTGTGTTTAAGCTATCCTTTTAAGATGTAAAATACCAGATTATCACCCTATAGTTTTAGAATTTCACATCTCTAGATGATAAAATAATTTATATTACATAGAAAGGCTCATTAAACTGTTCATCTGGGGACCAGCAGTTAGCATAATGGCTATGTCGCTGGACTCCCATGTAGTTGACCACGGTTCGAATCCCGGACCTGGTAGCTTAAACTCACACCGGGTGCATGTGCATGTGTGCCCAAGATCCTGAGAGGAAAATGGAGGAGAAGAGATTGCAGTGTGACCATCTCCCCTGGGGAGTGATTTCTTGCTTTCTGTCTCTCTGTCTCTCTTTGTCTTTCTGGCGAGTGCATGTGCCCTATAGCAAAAAACAAAAACAAAAACAACAACAAAAATCTGTTCATTTGAAAATGAAAGCTTTTTGATGATAATTTGTTTAGACCCTAAAGACAGCCAAGATATTTGATTTGGAACATATGAAGAACTTGAAAATTATTTGTAATTCCATAATGGTTTGCTATCCTTTGTTTTCAAGGAAGATATCATCAGCCCATTTTTACTAAAGAACAAATTTTGAAGGATGACGGATTTATACCAGTAATTTGTAAAGATAAGTTGTATAATAAAATGACATTTTTCTACTTATGTTTAGAAGCTTGTATCTGTTATGTTTCATAAATAAATCCTTAAAACTTGAATATAAAAACAAAGGCATACCCTCTGCTAAGTCTAGGTTGTTTAGTAATAAAACAAGTGAGATCGTAGTGACTGATACTCAAATTTGGAAATGATGAGGTACTTGTACTAGTGCCAGCAGGTTTAACTGTTTGACTTCTTTGATTTTTAAGTTACCAACTTTATTACTATACTGCCTGGTAAAATAATTTGCATTGGAGATTCAAAGTGCTTCTAAAAGCTGACAACTGACGCTGCAGTCTGGTCACTTGCGCTGCTAGGTTTAACCATAGTGAGTTTTCTAAGCTTTATTTCTATTGTTACAAAATTACTACTATTTTGTTTATTTTAGTTAAATACCAGGAAAATGCTTAAATATTTAAATGAGCCTGAAAATAAGGCATATAGTTGAAATCCTAATCCAGTCAGAATGTTTCAAAAGTAGGAAAAAACATTTGCTGGTTGGGGTTTTCTGGCAGAAAGCCAGAATATTATATTTGATTTCATTTTTTAAGTTATTTTCCTTATCTCATGTCATAGCTTAGCTTCATCAATAATATTTGTAGTAAGTCACCTCCTTACAAAGTCTATCCAGCATGAACAGGAATACTGGCTTCAGTGTACAGTTGCAAGCATTATTGCTATCAGTCTTCATATTTCAGTGGTTAAGTTGATCCTTATTTAGGACCAAGATGACATTTCCTTTCAGCAGCCTTCCTACTTGGACTAATTAGCTTTAAAAATTTTTTTTTTTAGAATGTAAAAACTATTTTAATAAAGATTATGCATTCTGAGAATTAAAATAATTTGAAAAACAAAAAAATGGCACTCTAATCTAAGCTGTATTTTGCAGCCTGCAGGACATTGTGGATCAACTTGGTTTTTACTCTATATTTTACTGTCATCCCACCCCACTTCTTCCTTCGTCAACACGCGAGTTCTTTTCCTTCCCTGCCCAGCCACAGGCAGATAAGAGAGGCAGGGGCACTTTCTGTAGTTTTCAATTCTTTGATGTGAAAGGGGCAGCACAGTCATTTAAATGTGACTCAACCTTTTTGCATCTTATGAAGTTAAACCACTAAAACAAGCAAAATAAGAAGGTAATACTTGTGGGATGTACAGTGCATATTGGTGGCACATGCCCCATTACGATTCACCTGCTTACTTCTCCTACCTGATTGTTTCCTTGGAAGGTAATAGCTTTTTCTCTTGTGTTTCTGTCTTCTTCAATTTTGACTTATCAAATTTTTTATCTCAGCCATGGTTGTCAGACATGGTTGCAGAGAAAGCAGTGTCTGGGACTCAAATTTCTCAGTCTATCATATGGAATCCAGCTGTCTTAACCACCATGTCACAGGCTTGGACTAATTAGATTTTAAAAAATACTTAGATAGGGGCCAGCAGGCAGTGTGGTGGTTAGGGTGTCCACATGGCTGGACTCCCACATGGCTGACCACCATTCAAGTCCTGGACCTGTTGGCTTGAAACTCACACCAGGTGCATGTGCATGTGTGCCCAAAATCCCAAGAGAAGAATGGAAGAGAAAGGATTGCAGCATGGCTATCCCCCCGGATATACTCTCTCTCACTCTCCCTCTCACTGTGCCTCTCTTAGTCTCTTTGGCAAGTGCATATGTCCTATAGCAAAAATCTCTCAAAAAAAAACCAAAAAAAAAACCAAAAAAACTTAGGTTTGGGGCCAGCAGATGGCATGGTTAAGGTGCTTAGGTATGGGGCCAGCAGATGGCATGGTTAAGGTGCTGGATTCCTGTATGACGAATGACAATTTGAGTACTGGACTCTGTGGTTTGAAAACACGGCAGGTATGTGTATGTGCACTGCATGGCCAAAATCCTGAGAGAAGAACGGAGCAGAGACTGTGGGTATGGTCATCCTCTTTGGGGGTGATTTCTTACTTTCCTTGACTTCAGCAAGCACATATGCTCTAAGACAAAAATCTTAAAACAAAACAAAACTTAGGTATAGTATATGATAGAATTTTTCTTTCTGAAGTCTAGATGTACTATCACCATGCTAAATTGATATAGCTTTTTTTTAAAAGAATTATTTGATTTAACTTTATCATGTATTTATCTTAATTTGACCAGAGTAAGAGAGAGTGAGAGAGAGAGAGAGAGAAAGAGAGGGAGAGAAAGAGAGAGAGAGAGAAAGAGAGGGAGAGAAAGAGAGAGAGAGAGAAAGAGAGGGAGAGAAAGAGAGAGAGAGAGAAAGAGAGGGAGAGAAAGAGAGAGAGAGAGAAAGAGAGGGAGAGAAAGAGAGAGAGAGAGAAAGAGAGGGAGAGAAAGAGAGAGAGAGAGAAAGAGAGGGAGAGAAAGAGAGAGAGAGAGAAAGAGAGGGAGAGAAAGAGAGAGAGAGAGAAAGAGAGGGAGAGAAAGAGAGAGAGAGAGAAAGAGAGGGAGAGAAAGAGAGAGAGAGAGAAAGAGAGGGAGAGAAAGAGAGAGAGAGAGAAAGAGAGGGAGAGAAAGAGAGAGAGAGAGAAAGAGAGGGAGAGAAAGAGAGAGAGAGAGAAAGAGAGGGAGAGAAAGAGAGAGAGAGAGAAAGAGAGGGAGAGAAAGAGAGAGAGAGAGAAAGAGAGGGAGAGAAAGAGAGAGAGAGAGAAAGAGAGGGAGAGAAAGAGAGAGAGAGAGAAAGAGAGGGAGAGAAAGAGAGAGAGAGAGAAAGAGAGGGAGAGAAAGAGAGAGAGAGAGAAAGAGAGGGAGAGAAAGAGAGAGAGAGAGAAAGAGAGGGAGAGAAAGAGAGAGAGAGAGAAAGAGAGGGAGAGAAAGAGAGAGAGAGAGAAAGAGAGGGAGAGAAAGAGAGAGAGAGAGAAAGAGAGGGAGAGAAAGAGAGAGAGAGAGAAAGAGAGGGAGAGAAAGAGAGAGAGAGAGAAAGAGAGGGAGAGAAAGAGAGAGAGAGAGAAAGAGAGGGAGAGAAAGAGAGAGAGAGAGAAAGAGAGGGAGAGAAAGAGAGAGAGAGAGAAAGAGAGGGAGAGAAAGAGAGAGAGAGAAAGTGAGAAAGCAAGCCACCAGGTCCGGGACTTGAATTGTAGTCGGCCATGTGGGAGTCCAGTGCCCCTAACCACCATGCCATCTGCTGGCTCTGACATGATAGCTTTTGACTAACTTATTCTCTTTGTTGGTGTACATAATTGTGGAAGGGGAGTCAAATTGAGATTCATAGTCTAATTGTGTCTGAAGAACCCTATACCATTGCCCAGAAGGCTCATTTGCACAAATTGATATATAAAGGAAGACTGAGCTTTCAATGATGAATTTTTTTATAGATCTTGGAGGTAGAAGAAGAGGAATGATAGGAGATGATGGGATGGAAAGGGGATGAACGATATTCAAAATATGTAGGGACTCCCATAGATTAAAAAAGGAAACATGAAGATTGTGTATATAAGAATGTACATAGAATAGCAAAGACTCCCTAAACACTGTATGTTGTTCTAGAAATTGGAATTCTCCTTCAATGCTTGCAGAAACACTAATGGTTCCAGGAATTCTTCCAGACTCTGAACTGGAAACTGTGTTTTAAATACTGCAGATGAAAAGTGGAGAAGTCCATACACTTTGGCTTTTGAATATGGATAGACATTTAAGGGATATTTTCTACATAAGGAGTTGTCATTCTTTTTTCTATTTGGATGGAGAAAGTGGTAGGAGCAGTCCTCGCTTACCAGAAATTTTGACCTCTGTCTTCTGTTTACATGTCTGAGAAGGATAAAATCCTGGAAAATAAGTCTTAGGGGCAATAGTGGAGAGTCATCTAAGAGAAGAAAGTGGCCAAAGCTGGTATATGAACCAAAAAAATTTGGTTAGTTACATACTAGTAGGTGTAGTTCATCTGTCCTTTGTCAAGAAACTGAGGACTTGGCATGTTTCTCTAGTCCATGATCTAGAAATTCACAAAATGTCTTTAAAGGGTGCAGGAGATTGTAAAAGAATGACATTATGGACCAGCCAGTGGTGTGATGGTTAAGGCAGCTTGATCTCATGTGGGTGACTGCATGGTTCAAGTACCAGACCCAGTGTCTTGAAAGACATACCAGGGACCAGCAGATGGCGTAAAGGTTACATCGCTGGACTTCTGCATAGTTGACCACAGTTTGAGTCCTGGATCTGGTGTTTTAAAACTCACTCTGTGTGTGTGTGTGTGTGTGTGTGTGTGTGCGTGCATGCCCAAAATCTCAAGAGAAGAATGGAGGAGAAGGGATTTTGGCATGGTGATTTCTTGCTTTCTGTCTCTTTCTGGTGAGCACACATGCCCAATAGCAAAAATCTCTCTAAAAATAAAAAAGAAAAGAAAATATACCAGGTATGGGTGTGTGTGTGTGTGTGTCTGTGTGCATGCCCAAAATCTTTTTCTTTTTCTTTTTTTAATTTTTTTGGAGAGGCTTTTGCTATAGGGTACGTGCGCTTGCCAGACAGACAGAGAGAGACAGAAAGTGAGAAATCACTCCCCAGGGGGGATGGCCACGCTGCAATCCCTTCTCCTCCATTCTCCTCTCAGGATCTTGGGCATGCATGCACATGTACCCAGCGTGAGTTTAAGCCGCCGGGTCCGGGACTCGAACTGCAGTTGACTACGTGGGAGTCCAGCGACATAGCCATTACGCTAACTGCTGGTCCCAATTCTGCTACAGGAATTTAGAATGGGACTTCATTTTCACTGGTTCCTCTTCCCTCTCTAAGAGAAGAGATAGAAAGGAAATTAGTATTTATTAAATATTTGCAATAGAGACATTTAATGTTTATTGACTACTTATTGTGTGCCAGAAATTGTTCTAAGTACTTTTGTATATGTTATTTCATTTACTCTTCATAATATTCTTGAGAGGTAGGTATTAAAAATACTGTTCACTTCTGTGAAGTTCAGTTTCTCCATTTTTTGCAGATCAGAAAACCAAGATACAGAGAGTGTAATTGTCTGAGATCACAGTTATTAAGTGGCAAACTTGGGATGTTAATCTGTAAACTTAGAGTTGGTTAGATTGTTTTTCTTTTTAAATAAAGCTCATTTTTTCCTTACCTTTTTAAAAAAAATTGTGAAACATATCATGTGTACAAAAGTATTTAAATGCTTGTAGCTTTGAATATTGTAAGTGAACAATAATGCCCACCACTCAACTAAAAAATAATACTTTTCCAATGTGGGAACCAGCACTTAGCGTAATGGCTATGTCGCTGGACTCCCACGTAGTCGACCGCCGTTCGCGTCTCGGACCTGGTGGCTTAAATCTCACGCTGGGCGCGTGTGCGTGCATGCCCAAGATCCCGAGAGGAGAATGGAGGAGAAGGGATTGCGGCGTGACCATCCCCCCTGGGGGGTGATTTCTCGCTTTCTGTCTCTATGTCTCTCTCTGTCTGTCTGGCGAGCGCATGCGCCCTATAGCGAAAACTTCTCCAAAAATAAAAATAAAAAAATAATACTTTTCCAATGTTTTTGAAGTTCTCTTTATATTCTTATTCTCTTTTCTTTCCTCCAGTTCACCTTTACTCCAAATTTTGGAGTACTCATCTCTTTTTTCTTTTTAAGATTTTACCACCTATGTATGTATCAGTAAATAAAGTACTTAGTTTTGTCTGTTTTTTAACATTATATGAATAGAATTATATCTTATGTATTCTTCTGTGACTTGCCTATTTTTTAAAGCTTATTTATTCTGAGAGAGAAAGAGGAGAGAGTACCCCCAGCAGGGTCCTGATGCTGCAATCTACCTTAAGCCTTTGGCCACTCTTGTATCATGGGTAAGCATATGCCCAGCATACTCATGGAGGTCTCCAGACTTAAACCAGAAACCCTTCCACGTGGGATTGCCTTGAACAGTGTTGCATTGTTTACTGCTATGCCACTGTCCATTTCAAATTTTCTCCATTGTTTTTAAGATTCCTTCATGTCAATGGTGTTGCTATAGTTTATCCATTTTCACCGTTATGTAGTATTCAATGGAGTAAATATTCTATGGCATATATATACATTCTATCATCAATGAAAGTTGTTTACTCATACACTGAGTGACTCAAAGGTCAATTTCTCTGGTGCAACACCCCAGGCTTCAGGCCTGTCTAAAGTCTTTTTCTGCATGTACAATTAATATTTTCTTGTACAGGTGACTCCATATTTGCTCACAATAGACTTCTCCCTTCCTGAAATATTTTCTGAAACATATTTAAGGCATTATTTCTCTAGCCTCATTTTTTTTTTTTTAGAGGTTTTTGCTATAGGGCGCGTGCACTCACCAGACAGACAGAGAGAAACAATCCCCCCCCAGGGGGAATGGCCACGCCACAATCCCTTCTCCTCCATTCTCCTCTCGGGATCTTGGGCACGCACGCACACGCACCTGGCATGAATTTTAAGCCACCGGGTCCGGGACACGAATCGTGGTCAGCTACATGGGAGTCCAGCGACATAGCCATTATGCTAACTGCTGGTCCCTCTAGCCTCATTTTTCATCACTTCCTATTCTACTCCATTACTTCTGGCATACCAAATTACTACAGTTGTGAAACCTGTAAGTTATTCATGCTCTCTCATCTCTAGGCCTTTGCCCATGTTGCTATTTCAGCCTTGAATGCTCATTTCCTGGTTAACTTTGCCTGCTGCTATGGTTTGAATATGTTCTACAAAATTTTTGTGTTGGAAAGTTAATTGCCATTTAGCAGCATTAAGATGTGGGCCATTGGGAACCAGCAGTTAGCGTAATGGCTATGTCGTTGGACTCCCACGTAGTCGACTGCGGTTCACATCCTGGACCCGGTGGCTTAACACTCACACTGGGCACGTGTGCGTGCGTGCCCAAAATCCCGAGAGGAGAATGGAGGAGAAGGGATTGCGGCGTGACCATCCCCCCTGGGGGGTGATTTCTCGCTTTCTGTCTCTGTGTCTCTCTCTGTCTGTCTGGCAAGCGCATGCGCCTTATAGTGAAAAAACTCTCCAAAAAAAAAAAAAAAGATGTGGGCCCTTTAAAATGTGATTAATGCCGTTATTATGGAAGTGATTTATCACCGGAGTGGACTCCTGATGAAAGGATATATTTGGCCTCTACATTGCTGTCTTACTTGCTTCTCACTTGCTTCTCTGCCATGGATGAGGCTCTTGCCAGACTATGTAGCCTCCAGAACTGTGGTCCTAATAAACTTCTATTGTTTATAAATTACCCAGTCTGTGGTATTCTGCTGTAGCAGCAGAAAACATACTAAGACATCCACCTCTCAGGTGTCTTCTGGTTAGGTACTCTTTCTTCTAAGACATTCTAGTTTGAGTTTTTTTTTCCCCCCCTTAGGCTAACAGAAGGAGCTTCCTGCCATCATCTTGATTAGGCAAAGTTGACTTTCCAAAATGTCAAATATATGAGGGTACTTAAAAAAAGTTCATGGAGCGACCAGCAGATGGCATAATGGTTATATCACTGGACTCCCACTGCAGTTAGAATTCTGGACCCAGTGGCTTAATACACATGTCAGGTACATGTATGTGCATGCCCAAAATCCCAAGAAAAAATATGGAAGAGAAGGGAGTGTGGCATGGCAATCCCCACTGGGGCACTGATTTCTTGCTTCCTGTTTCTCTGTCTCTCCAGCAAGCACATGTACCTTATAATCTCTGCCCATCGCCCCACTTCCCCCCATAAAAAGCTTGTGGAAAAGTGGAATTAAAGTAAAAGTTTGTTTTAGTACAAAAAAACTTTTGAACTTTTGGAATAACCCTCATATTATAGAATAAAACTATAGTAATAGTGCCTGGAAAAAAATGTAAAACTTTTTTTTTTTGCATAGTTGTAGCTGTAATGTACAGGAAACATGAAAATACCTCTTTTATAAAATACTTAAAAAAAATTTCCCAGAGGGAATGTACACTTTCCAGAGAGGACGAGAGAGGACCCCTCAATGAGGTATAGTCACACTATAGTCCCTTCTCCATTTATCCATCCTGTTGAGACTTTGGGTACACATACACATGCACTGGTATGCTCTTCAAGCTGGTGTGGCAGGGACTTGAATCATGTTCTTGCCCATGTGGTATTCTGGTTCCCTTACCCACCAGGCCACAGGGCTCATGCTGAAAATACTTTGTAGAACTGTTAGTGCCTCACTTTTAAAAAAGCCTTAGGTTAGAGTCAGGGCACAAATTTTATCCTTGTTGATTAAAAAGAGATGGATAAATTACATGTAGTTTTTATTTCCCTTCAATACTTGTGGCTAGATTCTAGATTTTTCTTCTCCAAGAAAAACAAGATAAAACCCATCCCCTTTGCTTGGAGTTTGTTTTCTGGGATGAGTAATTAAATCTCTCATTTTGTTCCCTCTGTGTTTAATCTCACATTGGCTGCTGATCTGTTGGACATCTCACCAAGAAACACCTCAAGGGATGGGTGGAAACAGAAAATAAAAATCAAATTAGTTGATTACATACTTTTTTTTTCTTTTGATTCTTTCTTTCTTTCTTTCTTTTTTTTTTCCATCTTTGATTCCCTGTCTCTCAGGCTCTGCCGTGTCCCACCCTCCTCCCACACTCTCTCTGGTATCCATGGTTGCTTTCTATGCCTTTTCCCCCTATTTTATTGATTTGCTAATGAACTTAATTCATCCAAATATTTCCACTAGCAAGCGCAGCTGATATATACATATCCATGAACACAAGTCTGACTTTAGGAGGTCTGGAATATGGGGTTTAGAGCAGAGATTCAGTTGCCTTCATCCCTAAATCTGGCAGGACACACCTCAGATGTAATGGTTTCTGAAATTAGTAAGAGAAGTGAGAGGTAAGAGGTTAGAAGTGTTTTCAAAATTTTCAAAAATCGAGAAAAAAATGTAAAGCGAGTAAGAGACAGAGACAGAGAGAGGACAGAGGTCGCCCTACATGTCTAAGTTTTAGAGTCTGGAAGATGGAGGTTAGAGCAGAGATTAAGTCGCCTTGGTCTCAGAACATGGCAGGACACACCACAGATTTAATGGTTTCTGAAATCAATAAGAGAAAGGATAAGAAGTAAAAAGTGTTTTAAAATTTAAAAAAGAGGGACCAGCAGTTGTAGTATTGACTATGTCACTGGACTCCCATGTAGTTGACCACAGTTTGAATCCTGGACCGGGTGGCTTAAACACATGCCAGGTGCATGTGTGTGCTTGCCCAAGATCCCAAGAAGAGAATAGAAGAGAAGGGATGGCGGCATGGCCATCCCCGCTGGGGTGGGGGTGGGGTGGGGGGTGATTTCTTGCCTTCTGTCTGTCCGTCTCTTTCTGTCTTTCTGGCAAGCACACATGCCCTATAGCAAAAACCTGAATTGTCTAAATATTTTGGGAGTCTAGGAGATGAAATTTAGAGCATAGCTTCCCTGAACAGGCCAGGACAAACCTCAGCTTTAAAATGTCTTCTTGTCTGAATAGTTCAGGTCTAGGAGATGAAGTTTAGAGCATAGCTTCCCTGAACAGCCCAGGACACACCTCAGCTTTAAAATGTCTTCTTGTCTGAATAGTTCAGGTCTAGGAGATGAAGTTTAGAGCATAGCTTCCCTGAACAGCCCAGGACACACCTCAGCTTTAAAATGTCTTCTTGTCTGAATATTTTGGGAATCTAATGACTTTGGCAATTTTGAAGAGTGTTGATCAAGTATTATGTAGATTGTCCATCAATTTGAGGTGCTTTTTCTGTGGATAGATAAGGGTTATGGGTTTTGAGGAAGATGACCACGGAAGGTCGAATGCCATTCTCATCACATTATGTTGAGGTTGCATTCTACCAACATGATGTATTGCTGAATTTGCATATTTTTAATATTTTTTAGTTAAATGCCTGAGTGGTGAGAGCATAGACATTGGAGCCAGAGATTCAATTCAGATAGCAGCTATGTCATTTATTAACTGTGTGACTTGGGAAAATTACTTAATTTCTCTATGTTTTTGTTTTCTCATCTGTAAAGTGGCGGTAATATAAGTATATACCTCATTAAATTATTAAACATATCAAAAACACTTAGGTCCTTCACCTCAGACTCGAGCTGTAACTGGCCGCCGAGCGTACGTGCTCCGGGATCTTCAGTGCTCATGGCCGCTGTCTGCGTCACTGGAGTTTCTCAAGACTCATCTGTGCCACCCGCCTGCCACACTCTGCCATGGGAAGCTGCCACCATGGTGAAGCTCGCTAAGGCTGGTAAAAATCAAGGTGACCCCCCCCCCAAAATGGCTCCTCCACCAAAGGCGGTAGAAGAAGACAGTGAAGATGAGGAAATGTCAGAAGATGAAGATGATAGCAGTGTAGAAGAGGTTATCATCCCTCAGAAAAAAGGTAAGAAGGCTGCCACAACTCCAGCAAAGAATGTGGTAGTTTCTCCAACATAAAAGGATGCAGCAGCCTCACCTGCCTGCCAAGAAAGCAACAGTCACCCTACCTGCCAAGAAAGCAGCAGTCACCCCAGGCAAAAAGGCAGCTGCCATACCACCCAAGAAAACTGTTACACCAGCCAAAGCAGTCACAACACCTGGCAAGAAGGGAGCCACACGGGGCAAAGTGTTGGTAGCAACTTCTGGTAAGAAAGGAGCTGCCGAGGGGGCAAAGAATGGCAAGAATGCCAAGAAGGAAGACAGTGATCAGGAGGAAGAAGATAACAGTGAGGAAGATGATGAGAACAAGGATGAAGATGAGGATGAATTAGAGTCAGCAGTGATCAAAGCAGCAGCTGCCACCCCGGCCTCAGAAGAGGAGGATAAGGATGATGAGGAGGAAGAAGATGAGGATGAGGAAGATGAATCTGAAGAAGAAGCTATAGAGACCACAGCAACCAAAGGAAAGAAAGCTCCTGCAAAAGCTGTACCTGTCAAAGCCAAGACCGTGGCTAAAGATGAAGATGAAGATGATGAGGATAAGGATGCTGAGGAGGAAGATGAGGACAACGATGAGGATGAAGACGATGAGGATGAAGAAGATGAGGAAGAGCCTGTCAGAGAAGTTCCTGGAAAATGAAAGATGAAAATGACCAAACACAAAGCAGTTCCTAAGGCCAAGAAACTGAAGGTGGAAGCCACAGAACCAACTACATCCTTTCCTCTTTTTTTTGGAAACCTAAATAATAACAAATCTATTCCTGAATTAAAAACTGATATTAGTGATGTTTTTGCTAGAAATGATCTTGCTGTCGTGGATGTCAGAATTGGTATATTTAGGAAGTTTGGCTATGTTGACTTTGAATCTGCTGGAGATCTAGATAAAGCTTTGGAACTCACCAGTTTAAAAGTCTTTGGCAATGAAATTAAACTGGAGAAACCAAAAGGAAAAGACAGTAAGAAAGATCGAGATGCAAGAACACTTTTGGCCGAAAATCTCCTCTAAAAAGTCACTCAAGATAAATTAAAAGAAGTATTTGAAGATGCTATGGAGATCAGAATAATCAGCAAAGATGGAAGAAGTAAAGGGATTGCCTACATTGAATTTAAGACAGAAGCTGATGCAGAGAAAACTGTTGAAGAAAAGCAGAGAACAGAGATTGATGGGCGGTCTATTTCTCTATACTACACTGGAGAGAAAGGTCAAAATCAAGACTATAGAGGTAGAAAGAATAGCACTTGGAGTGGTGAATCAAAAACTCTGGTTTTGAGCAACCTCTCCTACAATGCAACTGAAGAAACACTTCAGGAAGTGTTTGAGAAGGCAACTTTTATCAAAGTGCCTCAGAGCCAAAATGACAAATTTAAAGGGTACGCGTGTATAGAATTTGCATCATTTGAAGACACTAAAGAAGCTTTAAATTCCTGTAATAAAAGGGAAAGTGAAGACAGAGCAATCAGGCTGGAGCTGCAAGGACCCAGGGGATCACCTAATGCAAGAAGTTGGCCCTCCAAAACTCTGTTTGTCAAAGGTCTGTCTGAGGATACCACCAAAGAGAAATTAAAGGAGTCTTTTGATGGCTCTGTTCATGCAAGAATAGTCACTGACCGGGAAACAGGATCCTCCAAAGGGTTTGGTTTTGTAGACTTCAACAGTGAAGAAGATGCCAAAGCTGCCAAGGAGGCCATGGAAGATGGTCAAATTGATGGAAACAAAGTTACCTTGGACTGGGCCAAGCCTAAGGGTAAAGGTGGCTTCGGGGGTCGAGGTGGAGGCAAAGGAGGCTTTGGAGGCCGAGGTGGAGGCAAAGGAGGCCAAGGAGGCTTTGGAGGGCGAAGTGACTTCCGAGGAGGCAGAGGAGAAAGAGGAGACCACAAGCCACAAGGAAAGAAGATGAAGTTTGAATAGTTTCTCTGTCCCACTGTCTTCCCTCTTCCATTTGAAAGAAAGGACTCTTACTCCATTACATGATCACTGAAAGAGCCTTCTGAGGACATTCCAAGAGAGAGTGCAGTCCTGTGGTCTACTTGGAAAGCCATAGAAATAACCTTTCAAGGGAGATACTCTTGTTGGTTTTGACTGGATATTCATATAAACTTTTTAAAGAGATGAGCGATAGAAGAGAAGAGCGATAGAGCTAACCCTTATCTCTAAGTTTTGAATTTATTTTGCTTTATCCCATGTACAAAACCATTTTTCCCCTACAAATAGTTTTTTCGTGTGTGTTGGGCAATTGTGAAGGAAAGCAGAATGTTTTATCATGATTTTTGCTTCGATGACTTTAAGACAAATTTAAAAATGTCCTGAAAAAAAGACACATGAAAAACATTTAAAGACGTGCCTGGCAAATAGAAAGTAGGATATATGTTTTGACTATTACTAAAATTGTTGACTGGGCCAGCAGGTAGTGTGGAGATTAAGGCAGCTGAGATCCCACATGGCTGACTGTACTGTTCAAGTCCTAGACCCAGAGGCTTGAAAACCACACTGGATGTGTGTACATGCGTGCTCTAAATCCCAAGAGGAGAATGTAGGAGAAAGGATTGTGGTTGTGGTCATCCCTCCTGGAGGAGTGATTTCTCTCTCCCTCTGGTGAATGAATGTGCCCTATAGCAAACTAAAAAATAAAAAATTAAAATTATTGACTGATAGATTTGTATATTTCTATTTCATATGTGTTCCTAGACTTCATTATCTCATATCATAAAATTGTTTGTGTTTAGTGAGGAAAAGTTATTTATATTGCAAACAACCTGTATTTTAAACTTTGAATATGGGAATATCTTTGTCTTGTCTTGTGGAATTTCTAATTATTACTAAAATATCTTAGTTTTTCTAAAATTTCATCATTTACCAGTGGGCATTCTTTTGCAAGATACTCCTTTGAGTATTTTTGTTAGCATTTTAATCTGTAATTCAGATATTAAACTTGTGCTATGTTTATTTATAATTTTCAAATTTTCTTCAGCATGTTGTCTGCTTTATCTGTTGATCTACTATAAGTTTCTAGTTCCCTAGGACAGATGTGCAACTGTAACTAATTCTCTATGAAGATGAATTAATACTATTTTTTTCCTTTTTGCCAAAGTAGAATAATCTTAGATCATGTTTCAGCATTTAGTAATTTTATAAATAAGAATATGATATTGTTCACTGCATAGTTAATGATTGATCTCACTCAAAAAGGAAGACAATTTGCTTTTGCAAATCTATATGCTAGTTTTCTGATGCATTTTCCAGTTTTCTATTAGCAATTTTAAGTGATGATTTTGAATATTAATTCTGAATATGAAAATATATTTTTTTGCTGTTGGGATTTCTGAAATTTTCATTAGATACTTCACAAAATGTTTTGTGCAAACCCCAGTATGCATATTTAAAACTTCTTTGGTCTAAAGTTTGCTTTATTTTTTTCATGGAAATGTTACCGAACTCAAATCAGGTTCGCTTGCCCAAGTGCTATAAAACCAAGCCATAGGCACATGGTGTGATGAAGGAAAGTACAGCTTTATTGCAAAGCACAAAGCAAGGAGAGCAGGCAGCTCATGCTGAAAAAAACCAGTCTCCCCAAGATGGTCCCCACATGCGTTTTTAAGGGCAAAATTAGGGGTAGAGGTCCCAGGCGCATGATCAGTTCAGTGATTGGTTCAAGAGGGCATGATCAGCTCGTGGGCATTCTTGATTGGTGAGGCCTTAGAAAATCAAATTCCTCTTCAGGTGTCTGGAACCATTCAGCCTGGAGTCTCTGAGCTCACAACCAGCAGTTTCCAGTCTACAAAACACCTTACATATTGAAATGAAAACTTTCTTTCCTTTAAGTGAGAATTTTAGAGGTCAAATGGCCCTCACTCATGGTCCATGATGGTCATTATCATAACCAAGGTCTGAAGGCTTACTCCTTACTCTGGGCCATTACAATGCAAATGGGCTTTATATTTCAGGAACCCTAGAAAATTTATTAGGGGGTTCTTGCTCTGTTTCAGAAATTGTATCCTTCTGGCTATTAGTGTAATTTTTTTGTTTTTGGGTAATTTTAGCCAGTAAAATAAAAGGACTTGCAGACCCTGCATATGTAAGTGTACAATGGTAGAGTTGGAATACAAAGCTAGGTTTATCAGATTTCACAGTCCAATCTTTTATAAAAATAATTTTTTATCTGTCGGCGTCCGCCCCAGGGCTTGGGTCTAGCTAAATCATGATCAGGGGGTTGCTGGGTGAGGAAGAGAAAGAGGACAAGAAAGAGAAAGCCCTCCATCTTGCCAGGACCTAGGAATTGGAAAAAATGAGACAAAGACATAGAGTAGAAATGGACACAGGCGATAGTCACTGACCGGGAAACAGGATCCTCCAAAGGGTTTGGTTTTGTAGACTTCAACAGTGAAGAAGATGCCAAAGCTGCCAAGGAGGCCATGGAAGATGGTCAAATTGATGGAAACAAAGTTACCTTGGACTGGGCCAAGCCTAAGGGTAAAGGTGGCTTCGGGGGTCGAGGTGGAGGCAAAGGAGGCTTTGGAGGCCGAGGTGGAGGCAAAGGAGGCCAAGGAGGCTTTGGAGGGCGAAGTGACTTCCGAGGAGGCAGAGGAGAAAGAGGAGACCACAAGCCACAAGGAAAGAAGATGAAGTTTGAATAGTTTCTCTGTCCCACTGTCTTCCCTCTTCCATTTGAAAGAAAGGACTCTTACTCCATTACATGATCACTGAAAGAGCCTTCTGAGGACATTCCAAGAGAGAGTGCAGTCCTGTGGTCTACTTGGAAAGCCATAGAAATAACCTTTCAAGGGAGATACTCTTGTTGGTTTTGACTGGATATTCATATAAACTTTTTAAAGAGATGAGCGATAGAACTAACCCTTATCTGTAAGTTTTGAATTTATATTGTTTCATTTCATCCCATGTACAAAACCATTTTTTTCCTACAAATAGTTTTTTGTTCTTTTTGTTAGGTTTTTTTTTTTTTTTTTTTTTTTTTTTTTTTTTTTTTTGCGTTGGGCAATTGTGAAGGAAAGCAGAATGTTTTATCATGATTTTTGCTTCGATGACTTTAAGACAAATTTAAAAATGTCCTGAAAAAAAGACACATGAAAAACATTTAAAGACGTGCCTGGCAAATAGAAAGTAGGATATATGTTTTGACTATTACTAAAATTGTTGACTGGGCCAGCAGGTAGTGTGGAGATTAAGGCAGCTGAGATCCCACATGGCTGACTGCACTGTTCAAGTCCTAGACCCAGAGGCTTGAAAACCACACTGGATGTGTGTACATGCGTGCTCTAAATCCCAAGAGGAGAATGTAGGAGAAAGGATTGTGGTTGTGGTCATCCCTCCTGGAGGAGTGATTTCTCTCTCCCTCTGGTGAATGAATGTGCCCTATAGCAAACTAAAAAATAAAAAATTAAAATTATTGACTGATAGATTTGTATATTTCTATTTCATATGTGTTCCTAGACTTCATTATCTCATAAAATTAAACTGTTTGTGTTTAGTGAGGAAAAGTTATTTATATTGCAAACAACCTGTATTTTAAACTTTGAATATGGGAATATCTTTGTCTTGTTTCCTGGAATTTCTAATTATTACTAAAATATCTTAGTTTTTCTAAAATTTCATCATTTACCAGTGGGCATTCTTTTGCAAGATACTCCTTTGAGTATTTTTGTTAGCATTTTAATCTGTAATTCAGATATTAAACTTGTGCTATGTTTATTTATAATTTTCAAATTTTCTTCAGCATGTTGTCTGCTTTATCTGTTGATCTACTATAAGTTTCTAGTTCCCTAGGACAGATGTGCAACTGTAACTAATTCTCTATGAAGATGAATTAATACTATTTTTTTCCTTTTTGCCAAAGTAGAATAATCTTAGATCATGTTTCAGCATTTAGTAATTTTATAAATAAGAATATGATATTGTTCACTGCATAGTTAATGATTGATCTCACTCAAAAAGGAAGACAATTTGCTTTTGCAAATCTATATGCTAGTTTTCTGATGCATTTTCCAGTTTTCTATTAGCAATTTTAAGTGATGATTTTGAATATTAATTCTGAATATGAAAATATATTTTTTTGCTGTTGGGATTTCTGAAATTTTCATTAGATACTTCACAAAATGTTTTGTGCAAACCCCAGTATGCATATTTAAAACTTCTTTGGTCTAAAGTTTGCTTTATTTTTTTCATGGAAATGTTACCGAACTCAAATCAGGTTCGCTTGCCCAAGTGCTATAAAACCAAGCCATAGGCACATGGTGTGATGAAGGAAAGTACAGCTTTATTGCAAAGCACAAAGCAAGGAGAGCAGGCAGCTCATGCTGAAAAAAACCAGTCTCCCCAAGATGGTCCCCACATGCGTTTTTAAGGGCAAAATTAGGGGTAGAGGTCCCAGGCGCATGATCAGTTCAGTGATTGGTTCAAGAGGGCATGATCAGCTCGTGGGCATTCTTGATTGGTGAGGCCTTAGAAAATCAAATTCCTCTTCAGGTGTCTGGAACCATTCAGCCTGGAGTCTCTGAGCTCACAACCAGCAGTTTCCAGTCTACAAAACACCTTACATATTGAAATGAAAACTTTCTTTCCTTTAAGTGAGAATTTTAGAGGTCAAATGGCCCTCACTCATGGTCCATGATGGTCATTATCATAACCAAGGTCTGAAGGCTTACTCCTTACTCTGGGCCATTACAATGCAAATGGGCTTTATATTTCAGGAACCCTAGAAAATTTATTAGGGGGTTCTTGCTCTGTTTCAGAAATTGTATCCTTCTGGCTATTAGTGTAATTTTTTTGTTTTTGGGTAATTTTAGCCAGTAAAATAAAAGGACTTGCAGACCCTGCATATGTAAGTGTACAATGGTAGAGTTGGAATACAAAGCTAGGTTTATCAGATTTCACAGTCCAATCTTTTATAAAAATAATTTTTTATCTGTCGGCGTCCGCCCCAGGGCTTGGGTCTAGCTAAATCATGATCAGGGGGTTGCTGGGTGAGGAAGAGAAAGAGGACAAGAAAGAGAAAGCCCTCCATCTTGCCAGGACCTAGGAATTGGAAAAAATGAGACAAAGACATAGAGTAGAAATGGACACAGGCAGCCTGAACCTAGGTAGCCCAACTTGTGCCGCACTGGAGCCGCTGCTTGAGCTGCTTGAGCCCCTTGAGCTGCTTGGGTCACCCAGACAAACTGGGCCTCTTTATTTATAGTACAAGGAGACATTACACATGTATGTTTCATGACACTTCATAGATTGGTTGCCAGGTTACAGACAATAAGAAGCAGTTAACAAATCTATAAGGGCTTAGTCATACTGGGCCAGGTGTATCCCTCTGTGATAATCCCATCAAGAGAAAGTCTCATCTTCTTTTTTAATACAGAGAAACCTAGCTGTTAGGTGTGGGGGTGAAGCTAAAGAACTTCTCAAAAAAGAGTGCACCACCACACCCAGAGAAGGCTAAAGAACCTTTCAGATGCAGAGCAGGGATTGGACTCTGCTAATTGTTGTCAATATGTTTCTTGAAGTCCATCAGATGTGTCTGTTGGAACGCCCCTAGTAATTTCCACCCTTGCTCTGTCTGCAGCGAGGGTCAAGGAAAGGACAAGTTACAAGGTTCTGCCAAATCCCAGAAGGACAGGTGGTGTTTGCTCAGAGCATGTCCCCACACCTCAGATTTTCTCTCTTAAACGTGTCCCCACAGTTTTTAAAATTTTATTTGTTGTTACTTATTTTTTAATTTACCACAGGAAACAGAGAGAGAGAGAAAGAGAGAGAGAGAGAAGGAAAGGAAAAATGAGAAAGCAAGCCTCCAGGTCTGCAATTTGAACCATGGTGTACCATATGGGAGTCCAGCACCATAACTATTATGCCACCTGCCAGCACCAACAGTCCAATCTTTTTACCATTGCATATTTTCTGAAATACTCATTTTATTTTTCTCTCAAGATATGGCATGCATAACTATAATAAATATCTTTGTGTATATATGTGCAGAAATATATCCTTCTATAATAGATAATATTTTTAAAACAAATTACTTATTTAATTTTATTTATTCATTCATTTATTTTAATTTTACTAGAGAAAGAGAGAGAGAGCGAGAGAGAGAGAGAGAGAGAGAGAGAGAGAGAGAGAGAGAGAGAGAGAGAGAGAGAGAGAGAGAGAGAGAGAAAGTGAGAAAGCAAGTCACCAGGTCCGGGATTCAAACTGTGGTCAGCCATGCGGGAGTGTCCAGTGCCTTAACCACCATCCACCTGCTGGCTCCAATAGATGTAATTTTTTAAAAATTGAGATATAATATAGTGAAAGTGGCCAAAGCTTGAATATATAACTCAAGAACTTGTACATATGAACATTCTCGTTTAACCACCCCAGATTAAGACATAGTGTAATCCTATCACTCCGGAAGACTATCAATCCTTTTTTTCCTATCATAACTATTCCCTCTAACCTAGGTACTCACTTATCTGGTCTCTATCAACACAGTTAAACTTTGCTTGTGCTTACACATGCTATAAATGGAATCATACAACAAGCACTCTTTTTTGTGTGCTTTGTTTTATTCAAAATTATATCTGTGAGATTTATTTATGTTGTATGTGTTTATTTTGTTATATCTTTTTTTAATTGCTGTGTGTAACATCCTCATAAAGCTAAGTTTTTTTTAGGTACAAAAGCAATACATTTCCAAAACAAAAAAATGTAGAAAATAGGCAGAAGCTCAGCAAGGAAAATAAATATGACTGATAAATTCACTACCCAAAGATAATTATTGTTAAAGCTTTTGATTACACCATACCAGTCTTTTTTTCTCTATACATATGTGGTTATTAGATGTGGATTATACTTACATTTCTGTTTTATAATCTTTTTTTATTATTTTTTTGAAGAGGTTTTTGCTATAGGGTGTGTGTGCTTGCCAGGCAGACAGAGCGAGACAGAGAGACAGAAAGCTAGAAACCACCCCCCAGGGGGGATGGCCACGCCGCGATCCCTTCTTCTTCGGATCTTGGGCGTGCACGCACACACACCCAGTGTGAGTTTAAGCCACTGGGTCTGGGACACAAACCGCAGTCGACTACATGGGAGTCCAGCAACATAGCCATTACGCTAACTGCTTGTCCCTATAATCTGTTCTTTTCTCTTTGCAGTTTATCGTAAACATTTTCCAGTCTGTAAATATGCATTCTTTTACAATGATTTAAAAATATTTAAAACATTTTCCACTTTTCCTTCATTAGTTTTTTATTTGTAAAATGTTAATATTTCGCAGTAAATATAGAAGAAAGACAAAGGCAACAAACAAGTCGTGGGCTTGCATTGTGGGTGGGAAACTCAAGCCACGCCAGAGCAGAAGTTCCTGGTACTCAGTAGAATGTGTTGTGGGGCCACCAAGAGTTTGCAGTGTGAAAGGCACATCTTTGTTCTCCCACAGGTCTCAAACAGGTTAGATGGGAGGCTGAACGTGAGGACTAGTCCTAGATTTTGCGGTTCAACCATTTTTCTTGATCTCATTCTCTGATTCCATACATTCCAGATGGTTTGTTGGATTTGTAATAAACTTCTAAGATGAAAGGGAATTTCTTGCTCATTGTTTGCCTGAAATCTTGGTTTATGTTCATCTCATTAATACAAAAATATGCTCTCAAAATGCCCATAAGTTTAGCTACTAAAATGCTTTTAAAGATTTTCTTTGCCAGTGGTTCCATAGTGCAGGCCATCCTAAAGCACAAGCTTTCTGGGTTGCACAAGCATGTATCTTAGCAAAGTCCTTAAAAACATTTTTATTTTTAAAATTATCCTTTTTTCCCCTTCTGGTGGCAGTGAGGGACTATGTAAAACATTCATAAACACAAAATTCAGAAAATACAGGGACCAGGCAGTGTCACAGTGGTAACACAACTAGGCCCACATGGGAAGGGTCTTTGTTCACAGCCCAGGACTTCTTTGAGCATGTTGAATGCATGTGCCTGTGATCTAGGCCAGTTGAGACTGGCAGTGGATAGTGACTTGAAGACCCTTCTGGGAGTGCCTGTCTCAGTCACTTCCTCTGTCATGGAAGAACTAAACTAAAAACAGAGATACAAAAGCAATGAGAAATCTCTCTCTTATCCCTAGTCTAGGGCTTCTTTCCCTGTTTTGCCTCTTGCTTTCTTTACTTAATACAATTTCTTGGAGATTGTTCCATATCAGTATTTTTTTTTTCAATTTTAAATGCTCTTTTTTGTTATTTTACTTTTTTAGTATTTTTGTTTTTTAATTTACATTCCATATCAGTATTTTTTTATTTTTTAATAAGACTAAATTTATTCAATACCCTAGTAAAATTTTTTATTATAAGTATCCAATAGTATAAAAAGTACACACCAGATTTGTAGATTTCTAATATATTAATACAAAGTACATGACTACATATAGTATATCCTACAGGCAAAGAGAGGTGGAGGGGGGAAGAAGACTGTAGTTGAGGTCTAGTAATAAATAAATAAATACAGAAGTAGAGATGATCCATATTATAGTATATTCTACCTATGTTATATATATACTATAATATATTGTGTTATTACATATATACTATATATAGTATTCTACTGCAGCCAAAATGTACAAAAATTTTTTTTTCAAAATAACTCAGAAGAATGAGAATGACTGGACTCCTGTGATACACCTCAATGGCCGTGGGAGAGCCACTCAGCTCACTGCAGAGTCTGTGCAGATGGTGGCTCATGGCATGGAAGTGTCTTTCCCAAAGAAATATAAAATGGTCAGTTTAGATTAAGAATGATAGAACCATAGGGTGCCCATAAAAAGAGGCTCACTCCTGGGAACCAGCAGTTAGCATAATGGCTATGTTGCTGGACTCCCACATAGTCGACCGCGGTTCGCGTCCTGGACCTGGTGGCTTAAAACCCACGCCGGGCGCGTGTGCATGCATGCCCAAGA
>NW_006159588.1:1516490-1518667 GCF_000334495.1 Tupaia belangeri chinensis
TGGGGGCCCCCGCCAGGTGTAAAAAACCCCCAAAAAAAAAAAAAAAAAAAAAAAAGAGGCTCACTCCTTATTGTTATACCATCTGGTTTTCCAAATCCAGTTTAAAAATAAGCACTGAGTCCTGTTATTGTAAGGCAAATAAAATATTCTTTCTTCCTTATAATAAAAAGTCTGAAATGGTGATATTTTTCCTGAATGCACAGAAAATAGGCCATGTGAATGTGAGAGTCTGTTGAGGACTCAGTATTCAGAATATCTACATGTTCAGAAAACCTAACTAAAAGAAGTCAAATCAAGACCAACCCACATAGCATTCATACACCTTTATTTTTTATTTTTATTTATTTTTTTTAGTAAATTTTACTTTAAGTAGAGCGAGGGGGAAAAAAAACCCAGAAACTCTAAGAGGTTAAGTCAAACACCCACTCTACACAGATAAAACCTTCACAAAGGTCAACTGAAGTAATCCAGAGCTAAAACTGAATTGTGCAGATTTTCAATGAAATCACCAAACAACTCAACGTAACATAAAAAAGTTAATTATTTACACACTCAGCAAGTCCTCTAAGAAATGTGTCCCCAGCAGCATTAAACTTTGTTTTGTGCCACCCTGAAGACTTACACACTTTATTTTCTAGATAGTTTGACATTTTTACTGGAGTGTGTTCCCACCATGTGGCGATGCTTTGGAGCTATTCTATAGGTAGTCTTGCCTGTCCTATCTTGTCATTTCCTCAAGAGGAGCTCTGATTCTGCTTTAGAAGTTTCACATAAATTCATATATCTTATCAAATATTAATATGAAGTGACACAGGATACAACATATGTAGCCAAGTTACCTCTCTGTATATTTGGGAATTACTTTCTCCTTGTTGGTATTTGTACCAGAAAGCTCAGTTTGTCCTTCTTAATAATCAGTAGTACAGGTTTAAATGATCAGAACCTTGGCAAGACCTTAATATTCCAAAATTATTAACAACTATCTCTAGGGGCAAGTCCATGTTAATGAATTATGATGACAATGTTATTATGAGGGAAAACAAGGGTAGCCGGCCAGCTTAAAAATGCCCCAACCACTGCTCCTCAATATGGAAGGACTAGAACTGCATATGGTTTATCCTACAGCAGATCCCATCTCTATCCCCTGAAATTCCCCTAGTTTCATTCACTAGAAGGGGATTTTTTTTTTTTTAAGACTTAAAGAGCTTTCAGTCTTTTCTTTTCTTTAAAAGGAAATCTTGAGTGTCAACTGTTGTATTGGGCTGTATTAGGTTAGAAAATATTATAGATGTCTCATAGACCCACAAAGGATATAAAAGTAGCTGTTTAGGGGACCAGCAGTGGGCATAATGGCTATGTCAGTGGCCTCCCATGTAGTCCACTGCTGTTCGAGTCCCAGACCCAGCGGCTTAAACTCACTCTGGGCGCGTGTGCGTGTGTGCCCAAGATCCTGAGAGGAGAATAGAGGAGAAGGGGTTGCAGTGTGACCATCCTTCTTGGGGGAGTTATTTCTCACTTTCTGTCTATCTCTGTCTTTCTGGCGAGCGCACACCCCTTATAGCAAAAACCTCTCCAAAAAAAAAAAAAAAGTAGCTATTTAGACCAGGGATCCTCCAAGGTTCCTCTACTGATGAAAATTCTTACCAAGACCTCTTAAAACATCTCTTTACTCATTCTTAAAGGTATTAAGCAGTTGGGCTGCTCATGCAAAAACATTCATAAACTTGTTTATTTGCATACAGATGGGCAAACATATTATATCCACAAACCTGCCAGAAATATAGCATAGTACTGAGTAACTGATGATACATGAGCACTGACAATCAGAATGGGCAGTGACTGGAATAGAGTTCAGGAGGCTTTCTTCTAGGTCACATGTTGCTCCTTTATATTCTGGATTATTGGGTGATGTGGGCCATCCAGGGAGGGACTATGGACTGGGTGAGAGGAGGGAGACACTTTGAGGGTTCAGTTTAACTGCTGTTTCCCAACTAGTATGGAAATATTTTCATATTTTGTAGTAGGTATGGCCATATAACTGATTATTAGCCCTGTTAGCCCTTTGGCTCTAATTATGTTGCCATAATATAAATTATTTGACCTTTCTAGGGAGTTCTAGATGTTCCTTTAACTTATGCTGTTTGTCCCAGTCTTTCCTCTACTGAATGTCTTTCCCT
>NW_006159588.1:1518698-1520255 GCF_000334495.1 Tupaia belangeri chinensis
TTTCTAACAGATGATTGATTTCATGTACAAACATATGCCTTCACCAATTCCTGATCAAGTCCTGAAGATGGTGGTAGTTTAATTAATAGCTTTTTATTTCTTTTTAAAAATTATTTATTTATTTATTTATTTTTGGGAGGTTTTTGCTATAGGGCGCATGCGCTCGCCAGACAGAGAGAGACAGAGAGACAGAAAGTGAGAAATCACCCCCAGGGAGGATGGCCACGCCACAATCCCTTCTCCTCCATTCTCCTCTGGGGATCTTGGGCATGCATGCACACGCAGCCGGCATGAAGTTTAAGCCACCAGGTCCAGGACTTGAACCGCGGTCGACTACATGGGAGTCCAGCGGCATAGCCATTACGCTAACCACTGGTCCCTTTAATTAATAGCTTTAACAACTTGATGTTTTCTTTTTAATAACAGGACAAGCTGCCTAGGTAATTGCTGAGTTGTAGGTTTACATTTCATCTGTTATCTACTGATTTTTTTTTAAGGGTTTTTGTTTAATACATCTGCAAAGAATGCATATACAAAGAACTGAGACATGAGAAAGCATTGGGTCAACACTAAAGGATCTACAAAAATTAGGATTGGAGGAAGGTGGAAAAGATTACCTAAACATTTTTAAAAATTGGAAACTGCAACCAAAATAAGCTGGTAAAATCCCTATTAGCACTTATGAAGAGTCCTCATAAGACTCCTTCCAAGATTTTTAGTAAACTAGAGAGCCTCAACTGGCTGCTCTAGGGTTCCTCTTATGCAAAACCAAAAGGGTATTACTCTGACTGGTCCCCATGTTGTTAAATGTTCTCCCCACCCCCACCCTACCCCCAGCTTCTTAATGAACCAGGCTCCATCCTCATAACTTGAAAGAGGATGTGAGTCAGTCCATAGACATCTGTCTTCTAGCACCACCCCTCAGATTTCCTCTGTATACCAGGGCTTCAGTTGTTTTCTAGGAACACTGAATCATACACTAGTGAGTTGCAAATCTAGGCTAAGCATATAAAGACAATGACTAACGGGAAAAAAAAATCTTTTAATTACAAACTCAATCCATTTGGTGTATTTCAAAAGGTGCAATACTTTTCTTAATTTATCAGTGAAAGAAGTTAGAAATTAACTTCCAAAAAAATCAGCAAATGGCAAACGAGTTTCCTTGAAAGTCACAGTCACATATATAGTGCATTCTAGAAAAGAGGAGGATCAAGGCAGGTTCCACCCACTCTTATGAGTTTCATCAAATACTGGATCTACTCAAGGGCAGAGAGAAAAGGCAACTTTCAAAAAAGAGTATGTTATTAAATGAGGCATTTTCTATACTCCTTCCTAAGAGCACCAGGTGGGGAACATGTTTTCTAAATTAGAACTAGGACGTGGAATGTGGAATCAATCTGTCCTCCTCCACTTAAGGGCTGGCTGTCCACTGGTTAATGAATTTAAAAACAAGACTAAAAAACAAACCCCACACACACACTCCCCACAAAAAAGAAGAAGAGGAGGAGGAGGAGGAGGAGGAGGAGGAGGAGGAGGAGATGAGGAAGAGGAGGAAGA
>NW_006159588.1:1520265-1533251 GCF_000334495.1 Tupaia belangeri chinensis
GAGGAGGAGGAGGAGAAGGGGAAGAAGAAGAAGAAGAAGAAGAAAAAGATGTCCCAGATTACTCTCCAGAATGGAACCAGGGAGCAGCTTCAATAATTCAGATTAGTACGTTACAGAGTCATTACAAGCATGCCTTGCTTTTAAACAAAACAACAAAAAAAATTTTTTTAAACAAAACAAAAACTAGTACTGATCACTTTTCTGACGATATACAATTACTCAAAATTGACTAGAATCAGAAGGGGGAAAGAGGTCAAACCTATGGGCCTTGTCTCCCATGAATTCATGTGGGTAGGTGCAGGGCATTTGTCATTATTGCAAAAATGAATTTTAATTTTTAATCTTTAGTTTGATTTAAACATTGCTTTTAGTATGATGCCGACACCAGCTGTGCAGAAGGGCTCTGGAGAGATGCTCATAGCAGCACACTCCTGCAACTCTTCTTGGGTTCTGGAGGCTCGAGAGTAGCCAGTATTGCTTCTCAAATACATTCTTTAGGCCTTTGTGTGTGAGTGCAGAACACTCCACATACTTGACAGCCTTTAGGTCATGGGCCAGCTTTTCAGCAGTCTCTGGAGTCATAGGCTTCTGTTTGTTCTTGGCAAGTTTCTCAATAGTAGAGGGGTCATCTCTGAGATCAGTTTGGGTCCCAATAAGCAAGAAAGGAGTCTTTGGACAGTGATGAGTTATCTCAGACACCCACTTTTCTTTTACATTTTCAAATGAGGACAGAGAGACCACTGAAAAGCAAACTAGAAATACATCTGTTTATGGATAACTCAGTAGTCGTAATCTGTCATAATCCTCTTGCCCTGCAGTATCAAAAAGCCTAAGAGTATATGGTTCTCCACCAGTCGTAACTGTGACTGCATAGTTGTCAAAAACCGTTGGTACATATTCAGATGGCAATTTGCTTGTTGTATAGGATATCAGGAGACATGTTTTACCAACAGCACCATCACCCACAACAACACACTTAATTGTCTGCATTGCTGAAATAGTTGTGTATCCCCTTTAAATATTTCCAATTTGATGCTGACCTCAGCTCTTCCACTCGGGCATTGGCAGCACTGCCTGTCAACACTGCCTGTCAAGATCTACTGATTTTGACTGCATGTGTAGGGAGACCTTTTGCCTCAGTTTCTCTCCCCAGTATCAGGACCTATTATCTTTGGGTGCATCCTAATTCTTTTGATTTTTTCATTCCCAAGTTGCTTTCTATAATCTAGCTGTATGCAAGTGGACAGACATAGTCTGTAATCATTATACAGATACCCATGTGACTGTAAGTACACCTGCCACCTCAACTCTGTTCTCTACCCTGGATTGTACTTCTTTGGTATTGAGGCATTCCCAAGTACATGTTCAAGTTTTGCTCTGCCCTTTTAATGCTGTATTATAGACTGTCCAGATGCTTCCATAGGTCTATCATACCTTAGATTGGGCAAACTACCACCCTAAAAATAAAAACAAAAAAAAATCAATATTCTGTAGCAAAGATGGAGGGTAAAATGGCTGACATCTGTTGTGACCAAATACCTTTGGCACACCACATCACATACTGTTAATGTAGATTCTTGGTAAAAAGGCCCTCTAGACCATCAAATGATGAAGCCCACAGTGGGTACTTGCTAACCATATACTCAGAACTTCCAATGAATTTTTTAGTCTCTCACTTTTTTTTTTTTAATTTGCCAGAGGGTGTGTGTGCTTGCCAGAGAGGGAGAGGGAGAAAGCACACCCCAATGGGTCATGGTCATGCCAAATACCTTTTCCTCCATTCTCCATTCTGTCAGGACTTTTGAGCATGCAGGAGCTGCCAGGACTGGGATTCAAACTATGCAGTTGGCCATGTGGGGTCTGGCTTCCTTAATCACTAGGCTATGAGACTGACCATAGTCTCTCACTCTTACTATTTCTTTTAATGAACAGCAACTTTATTTTTCACATTTAAAGGCTGATTAAAAAAATTAGTTAATCCTATGAAAGGAAAGGGAAATTCAATATTTTAATAAAAATGGTTAACTATATTTATTCATTAAATATTATTTAAGTTTTTTAAAATACAACTTGAAAACATCCAGCATGCATTTTTAATTTCAGTAGAATGGATTCAAGATCAAGTATACACATTACACACATCAATGCTAGATTATAAATGATATCATAGTCATCCTCATCATCATCTTTACATTTTCTTTTGAATATACTTGATGATTCCTTGGTAATATTTTGTGATGACACCGTGTTAGTGGTAATAAGGCTGTTTTTGGATCCAATTAATGATGGATTAATTAAACCATTCTGAACTGCTAATGTTGCAGGAATTGATGCTTTCACAGCTGGGAATTGTCATGTAGGCATCTGTGCTGAAAACCTTTGCTCCGTGAAGGACATTGGAGTCCCTACTTTAGTTGAAACAAACATGATTTGTGGGATTGGTGTGCCTATTGTGGGAGTATTTGGTCTGCTAGTAACAGAAACAACACTTAACTGTGAAACTGTTATCCTTCCTGCAGAAATAGATGCTTTCTTTTGTAAAGATATAAGCCTGTAGTTTGGAGCTGCTAAGGAATATCTATAAGGTGACAATCTAGGACCTGAATATAGCTTGATCAATGGCAAAGGGGTTCGATTTCTTTGCCTTGCAATGTCTAAAAGAAAAAAACTCTTGGGGGAATAAAGGTAAAAGTCTAGTCAGCTTGACACTGGGTTGCCAATTGTGCATCATCTGTATCAACAGTAGCTTTCTTAGCATGGCTTGAATAAATTTTTGCACCATGTAGAATTGTGGTGACATGTTGGAAGGCAAACTCTAACATCTGATTTATAACTTGGCTCATATTCTGTAATCTCCATATCCTTCAGAATTTGTACCATCATCTGTGCATCTTTTGGCATGCTCTTAGGAAAAATCATCTTGCCAGACTTGATATCTGGTGATCAGATCAGACTTTCTGAACTGTAACCCACATTCATGTATTTCAATCTTGATCTTCATGCAAGGTTTTTGCCTAGTGTAGTTTTTACAACCCCTGGTGTATCGGTGAACAAAATGTTCAGGAGCACTATAGTCTTCATGGCAATGGCTCCCAGTGTCTCAGTCTCTCATCCTTTTTTTAAATTTTTTTTTATTTATTTTTTTGGTGCATGCACTTGCTGGAGAGAGACAGAGAGAAGAAAAGTGAGAATTACCTCCCAAGGGGGGTAACCATGCCGCAATACCTTCTCCTCCATTCTCCTCTCAAGATTTGGGCATATGTACACATGTGCCTGGTGTGATTTTTCAAGCTGCTGGGTCCAGGACTCAAACTGCAGTCAGCCATGTGAGAGTTTAGTGTCTAACTATCTCTCACTTTTAAACATGAGGAGACACCCAAAGATTATTAGACATTTGAGGAAAAATATTTTGTGTATCAATGCACAAAAGAAAGATAAACATAAAAATGATTTGGAGATGATAAAGATAATGTAGAGAAAAGGGAAAAAATTTTAAATTAATATTCTCAGAGAGATGGAGAAAGATATTATAATAATGAAATAAAAGAACAGTATAAAGGATTATTTAAGGATAAAAAAGCTCTTGGCAACAAAAATGTGGTCACAAAGATAATAAGCTTAGTAGAAGGGTTAAGTAATAAAGTTGAAGATATCTCTGAATATAAAGGGAAAAGGAAATGAAAAATAAGAGAGAAAGAAATAGAACATTAAAGTACTATTCTAAGAGGTCTGACACCTGAATATAATAGGTTCAAAAAAAGAGAAATAAGAAAATAGAGTAAGGAATTTGTCAATGAAATAATTGAAGTAAATTTCATAGAACCAAAAGTATCAGTTTCAATATCATTTCGTAAGGTATATCACTATGAAATTTGAATACCTCTCTGTATTTATAGGATTCTATAAATTCCTAGTGAGAGAGATTTCTAAAAAAGATCTAATATAATAGGCTAAGGATAAGAAGGACTTCAGATTTTAAAAAATTAATGCTGGAATATAGAAAGCAATGAAGCAATGCCTTCAAAATTTAACCTAGAGGGACTGACAGGTGGTCCAGTGGTTAAGGCACTGAACTCTCACATGGCCAGGCATAGTTCAAGTTCTGGACCTGGCAACTTCCTTTCTCACTTTTCCCTTTTCTCTCTCTGTCTCTCTCTGGTCAAATTAAAATTAATTAATTAAATTAAATAATTATTTAAAATAACTTAACCTAGAATTTTGTACCCAGCCAAATTATCAATCAAATGTAGCATAAAGACATCTACCATGCATACTTTCTCACTCAGGAAGTTACTGGAGAATATCCATCACCAAAATATGAAAAAGACATAAAGTACATGAAACAGATAATACAGATGAGCCTGATGGAATTCCCAGGATCAAAGATAAAGGATTTGAGTTGTGTAGTAAGGTATTAAAGATAACTAGTCCAGGTTGGAACATTTCAGAAGAGGCTTCCTTGAGAAGATATAATTAGTAAAATACCTGATACATATGAATGTGTTAAAAGATTTAGACTGCTGACAAGGAGTCAGAGATTAGTTAATGCAAAATAAGGAAACCAAATCAATCCAGTGAGAGAGCTGAAAGTGAATGCAGACCTGGGAGCTAGTTTGTGTGTGCGTGTGTGTGTGTGTGTGTGTGTGTGTGTGTGTTTTAGGTTTTTGCCATAGGGCACATGCATTTGCCGAGAGAGAGAGAGAGAGAGAGAGAGACAGAGAGAGAGAGAGAGAGTGAGAAGGAAGTTGAGAAATCACCCTCCCCCCAAGGGGATGGCCATGCCACAGTTCCTTCTCATTCATTCTTTTCCTGGGAGTTTTAGGTGCGCATACACATGTGCCCAGCATGATTTTCAAGCCACCAGGTCTTGGAATCAAAATTGAGAAATCATCTCCCAAGGGAGGTGGCCATGCCATAGTCCCTACTCATCCATTCTCTTCCTGGGATTTTAGGCACACATGCACACACACCCAGCATGATTTTCAAGTCACCAGGTCCAGGAATCTATCTGTGGTAGGCCATGTGAGAGTCCAGCATCCAAACCACTATGCCACCTGCTGGCCCCACTGGGAGCCAGATTAAGTAGGGCAGGAGATGTCTGCATAAGAGAGATACCACCCAATAACGAAGAGATTTCTTTGTTCTGAAAGCCAGATGGAATATATGGTCTGATTAAGCATTTACTAGTATTTGATTCTTCTATGGTTCATTTCATCCTTACTTCTCAAGAAAGAAGTGACCTCTAGTATCAAGGATATTCCACTTGGACTTGGACTAAAAATATGAATCTCTTAGGTCTTAGGTCTCTCTCTCTCTATCTAGCTATCTTTTTAGAGTGTTTTTTACCTTGGAGCATATATGCTCACCAGAGAGAGAGAGAGAGAGAGAGAGAGAGAGAGACAGTGAGAAAGTGAGAAATGACCCCCTAGGGAGGATGGCCACACCACAATCCCTTCTCCTCCATTCTCCTTCTGGGATCTTGGACACACATGTATATGCCCTCAGTGTGATTTTCAAGCCACCAGGCCCAGGATTAGAACCACTATCTGCCATGTGGGAGTCCAGTGACAGAACCACTATGCCATCTACTGTCCCAGCTTTAAGTCTTAAAATTGTATCTTTTCTCTCTAGGAAGTTCCTCCAAATAGCTTCTCCGAAATACTGACACAATGATGTAATATGTGAACATCCAAATAACAATATTTGATTTAGTGACTCCAGGTAATTGAATCCATATTACAATTTCTGATTAATGAAATGTTACTATAGTCTTCTTTTAATATTCTACTGAGTTTAAGTTGGGCCTTTAGTCTTTTTCTATGTGGGCTTCCCCTGGAGTTGACTTACTTATTTCCTTGTTTTAGGGACTTTATAATGACATCAAAATGACATAAATTATTTTGAGATTTCTCCACCTGCAGTCATAAATTCATTTAGTGTAGAACCTTTGGTAACTACATAGAGATATATGGTCCTCTCTCTTCTCCTCCCCTTCTCTTTTTTTCTCTCCCTCCTGTGGGTTACTTTGAGCTTTCCTACATAGGCATGAGAGGTGTTAGGGCCCCTACCTTTTTATTTATATTTATTTATTATTTTTTATTTTAGGTTTTCGCCATAGGGCACAGGTGCTCACCAAAGAGAGAGAGAGAAGGAAAGTGAGAAATCACTCCCAAGGGGGGATGGCCATACTGCAGTCCCTTTTCCTCCATTCTCCTCTTGGGATTTTGGGCACACATGCACATGTGCCTAGTGTGATTTTTCAAGCCACCAAGTCCGGGATTCAAAATGCGGTCAGCCATGTGAGAGTCTAAGGCCTTAACCACCGTGCCACTTGCTGGCCCTGGGCCCTTGTCTTTTTGAAAGTAAAATTGATTATAAGTTTAAAAGATTTTTTTAGTGCATTGGCTTAGTTCAGGCTGCTATAACAAAATACAACAGACTAGGTGGCTTAAACAACAGATATTTCTCACAGTACTAGAGACTGGGAAGTCTAGGGTAAAGATGTTGCAGACTTGGTTCTTAATGAGACCTCTCTTTCTGGATTGCAGAGAGCCAGCTTTCTTCTCATTGTTTCTTCTCAATTTTTTAAAAAAATTTTTTTCTTTTTTGGAGAGGCTTTTGCTATAGGGCGCATGTGCTCGCCCGAAAGACAGAGAGACAGAGAGACAGAAAGCGAGAAATCACACCCCCGGTGTGGGGGATGGCCACAATCCCTTCTCCTCCATTCTCCTCTCGAGATCTTGGGCACACACATACACATGCCCCATGTGAGTGTAAGCTACTGGGTCTGGGACTCAAACCGTGGTTGACTACATGGGAGTCCAGCGACATAGCCTTTATACCAACTGTTGGTCCTCCTTCTCATTGTATCCTTACATGGTTGAGAGAAAAAACCCTGGCATTTCTTCCCTGCCCTTATGACTTCATGTAAATATAATTACGTCCCAAAACTCTATCTCCAAATACCATCACATTGTGGGTTAGGGTTTCAACTTATGATTTTAGGGTAGCACAGACATTTAGTCTATAAGGTCATGGTGGAAGACATAGCCTTTTCCTTTTCTTTCTTTTTTTTTTCGCCTTCATTGGAATTCCTGGATATACTTACTTGTGCACTTACTAATTGCCTATTCCATGTTCATTTTTTTATAGAGCAATGCTTCTTAGACTGTAAAGTGCATACAATTAAACTGGGGGTATTTTGTTAAAATGCAGATGATTCAGATTGTGGAATAGAGTTTGAGAATCTATTTCTAACAGTCTCTCAGGCGATGTTGATGCTATTGGTATAGAGCCCACTCTTTTTTTTTTTTATTTTATTATCATCATAATCTTCTTTCTATTACACTAGATTACATATAACTTTACATTGACTTCCATTGCTTTTTCAAAAGGGAATGCCATGCATGTCAGTCAATACAGAGATATCAATCTCCCCGCTTTATCATTCAATATCTTTTCCATGCTTTTCCCAATAATTATTATTATAATTTTTTTAAACAATCAATCACTATTTCTCATTTTGCTTATTAAAAAGACTTCACCCATCATGAAATACTTCCCAGACCGGTTCAGTTGAGAATACTATACATGTCATCATCAACAGGTAATAAACCATATCTATTTCTCATTAACATCCTGCCTCTCTATTGTTCACTGCTGTCTTTATCCTCTTCTCTCTCCTTTTTTTTTTATACTTTGTTTTTTATTATAAATTTTTTTTTCTCATCACAACACACATATGAATTTTCCATCCAAAATACACTGTGCATTGGCTCAATCAAGCACATCAACATATATGTTCTCTGCAAATGATTTCCCAATTTTTGTGTCCTGCATACCTTGCCTTTTGTTTTGCCATCCTAGGTTCCCCATCCCCACCCTCTGCCATGTCCCATCTTCCTCCTCCATTGTCCCTGACATTCATGATTGCCCTCAATGGCTTCCGCCCCCCCCCATTCAATTGTTCTACCAATGAACTCAATTAGTCTAAGTATATCCACTAGCTAGCACAGCTGACATATCCTTACACATGTATCCAAATCTGATCCTAGGCATAAACCCCAGGGAGTAGAATGAACATATTATAAAGTAGACCCCAGTTGTGTCCATACAACTCTCTTCAGTCATCAAATGTGCATTTTTTTTTCCTCCTGCTTATTACTTTTTTTATATTAAATTATATTGCCTAACACTCATTCCCTGAGTATCATCACAACACACCAAGTGTAGTTTCCCATCTAGGATAAACTACATAGTGTCTTAATCAAGCATGTCGTCACCAATACTGTTCCATTTCTACTTTCATACATATAAATATGTTTTTTATCCTATGTTTGACCCTCAGCCCTTTCCCCCTCTCCCAATTACTCTATCTCTGCTATAGACAGCTATCCTCCAGAGGGGTCATTGAAAATGCGATACCTGCGAGTAGAGGGAGAGGGGTCACGAGTCCAAAGTTTTTAACAATAGGGAAAATAGATTCCATTCAAGGTTGGATCAAGTGTGGGTCTCGTGCAGTTCCGCAACTGTAGGTGAGTCTCCATGGAATACAGTTTCAGGAAGGCGGTTCTGGCAAGCAGAGTTGACCATCAGTTGATGCGGCACAGCAGCCATCTTGTGGTTAGCAGGAAGAACAATTTCAAATGTCTGAATGGTTCCATATCCCACTTTCTTAACCACTGCACTAGAGTGCCTAAATGTGATAGGCTCCAGTACGGAAAATTTCAGCTCAGGTATTGACTGCCTAGTTCCTGTTATTTATGCATCTTATTTTTAGAATTGCATCTCTTACATTAAAGGCAGTTATCCTTCTTCTTAGATGATTACTTATAACTTTTTTAAGGAGGGAAAAATAAATTTCCGAAAAACTTTTGATTTTAAAGTATGGGCTAGAGCCCACTCTTTTAGTAGCAAATTTATAGACTACAAAGACTCAAATGTATTTATATGGAATTGAGATAGAAAGGATTTGGACTTCATTTATCAATGTAAGTATCAAGTGTTATGTTTAAAGGAACAATGACTGTCTAATAGCTGCTCACTATAGCTTAATGTGTTAAAATAATATTTGGCTTCAGGTAGTGTGTTAAATATTATATGAAGACCTCGGACTTAGAAATTTGTGGCATTCCCATTGGCTTACTTTTTCCTAGATGTTAAAGATTGGCCTCCCTGAAATGGGAATGAGCAAGGATATTATACTTTAGGGAGGGGTAAAAGGAAGAAAGAACAGAGACAGAGAGAATGCTAGGATGCACATGAATCAATCATTTCATTGGGTCATCAGAAAATTCACTGTGCATTTTTCCATAGAAAATTGCTTTTCTGATGAACCAATGCTTGCTAAGAACTCTCTCTTAAAAAATTTCATTGAATATTAAGTCATTATTTTTCAGAATTTAAGGCACATAAAAATCACCTAGGACACTAGAGGATGGGGAAGATCACTCAATCCTTTCTATGTCCAGAGGTCTGGAAGTTACAAAATCCATAGGTCTGGAAGTGACAGAATCATCCTAGGTGAATCTAAGGCAGTTGATCCCTGAACCATATTTTGAGAAGCATAACATTAGAAAGACTGGTGGTAGACTCTTGAGAAAGAGAAGAAAACAAAGTATATTTGATTGACATCTTTATGAGTTATTTTAATAGAAATGAAAGATATCCCCATGGTCAGCTATCAGCATCCACCCCTGGGCTTGGCTCGAGCTGAATCATGGTCAGGGGGCTGATGGTGAGGAATAGAAATAGGAAGAAAATGAGGAAGCCCTTCGTCTTGAGAGGAGGGGGGATTGGAAAGAATGAGACAGAATAACAGTAGACACAGGCAGCCTGAGCCTAGGTAGCCCAAGCAACTTGCATTGCCACTTGTGTCGCCCAGACAAACTGGGTGTCTTTATTTATAGGACAGAGCAACATTACATATGTGTATTTCATGACATTCCATAGATTTGTTGATGTGTTACAGACAATAAGAAGCAGGTAACAAATTTGTAAGGTCTTAGACATACCGGGCCTGGTGTATCCCTTGGTGCTAATCCCATCAAGAGAAAAACCCATTATCTTCTTTTCTAATGGAGAGAAGCCTAGCTGCAGGTGTGGGGAAGAAACTTAAGGCTAAAGAATCTCTCCATAAGGCGGGTACCACCATGCCCAGAGAAGGCTCAAGAATCTTACAGATGCAGAGCAGGGACTTTGCTAATTGGGGTCAAGATGTTTCCTGAATTCCATCAGATGTGTCTGTTGGAATGCACCTAGCAATTTCCACCCTTTGCTCTGCCTGCAGCAAGGGTCAAGGAAAGGACAAGTTGCAAGGTTCTGCCAAAGCCAAAGGGACAGGTGGTGTTTGCTCAGAGCATGTCCCCATGCCTCAGGGCCTCTCTCCAAACGTGTCCCTACAGTCAGCAGACAGTTCTATCAGATAACTAACTGAGAATTAGGCAGACAAACTCCATATCAGCACTCTGATGGTCACAGTTCATAGGAACATGGAATTTTAGAGCTGATAGTAACATTAGAGGCTTTCTGACTTTTTTGGCTGTACTCTCTAGTAATGAATACATTTTGCATTGTGTCCCAGAAAACACATACATGCACAGACACGTACAACACATGAAGAGTGTTGAAACAAATGTTTTGCAAACAATACTCTTACAAACTGTGATACACTCTTTTTCTTTTTTTTGGGGGGGAGCTATATTTAAATATTTTTAAAGAAAAACTTCATTTATTTTAGAGTAAAACTGTTAAATTCTAAGTAAGCTGTAGTTAAAACTAAATTTTGAAGTTTTGGGAAAATATTTAAAACATTGCAAAACAAGACAAAAAGTGTATTTATGTTTATGCCTAGGCACAAAGAAAACCACAGGATTTTAAAATAACAATTACACAATATTGAAGGTGCAGAGATTTTAGAAGGAATGACCTAAAAAGTGAGCTACTTTCTTAAGAAAAAAACCCTAATCCAACCTACTACTTTAGAAAACTATTAGAAAAATATACAGCACCACCCATTATCATTGGTAATGAGTCATCACACTTCACGAAGACTTACACAGTTGTGGGAACAAGTGAGAACAGCAAATATCTTGGTATTACGAAAATAGTTTTGACCTCAAAGACCTCCCTGTGTGTAGGCAACAGGCATACAGCCACCAACAAGCACTTTCCTGCTCTCAAGAAGCAACAATGAAGTTGGCATTTTCTTGGTCATTTTTTGTTCTCTTATATGTCTTAGTTTTCCTGATATAGTACCCCTTTCAGAACTTCTCGAAGAGCTGGTTTGGTGTTAGTAAATTCTTTCAGGTTTTGTTTATTTGAGAATGTTTTTATCTTTTCTTTCCATATGAAAGATGATCTTCCTGGATATAGTATTTTGGGTTGAAATTGTTTTTTTACTTAACACTTTGAATATATTTTCCTATTCTTTCTTTGCTTGCATTGTTTCCAATGAGAAGTCTGATATTAGTCTGATGGGATATCCTTTGAGAGTAACTTCATGTTTTTCTCTTGCCAATTTTAGTATATTGTCTCTGTCTGTGATGTGGGTCAGTCTGGCTATGATGTGCCTTGGAGAAGATCTTCTTAGGTTGATTCTATGTGGGGTCTTTTGTATTTCTTGGGTCTGGATATTTGAATGACTCTCTAGATTTGGCAAGTTTTCTTCCAGGATTTCATGGAATAGATTATCAATGCCCTGATTAGTTTCTTTACCTTCTGGGATACTGATTATCTGGATGTTTGGGTGTCTAATGGTATCTAGTATTATTCATATATTATTCTCATTTTTGGGGTTATTTTCTCAGTCTTTTTGGTGAACTTTTCTAGGTCAATTTAAGCTACTCACACACACACACACACACACACACACACACACACACACACCATGGCATACTGTATAAGTATTTGCTTTATTGATTCAGTCTTTTTCCTCAGGACAAAGTGACCTATTATTTATAGTCACTTAGATTCCCTATCGAATATTTGAAACATTTTGAAGGAAACTAATAAGTTTTCTCTAAATGAACACTAGATGGCAGTGTAAGCTCTTCTGATGATAGACTATTAAATAAGCAGAGGTGATGTCAGATTTGTGTATTTACACCCTTATCTTATAATATTTTATAGGTTGATAGGTCTCTGTAGATAAGCTAGCTTTTGGCTCATCTAAAGAAATTATTTTACATGACTTTATAGGCAGGCTATGTTTTGTTATTTGTATATCTTTTTTTCATATTTTGGAAAGTTATTTAGAAAAACAAATGCATATCTGCTTCTGTATCCCCAAAAGTGTCCTTTTGTTTTGTTTTCAATATAGTTTAAAAATAGTTTTCTATCACTGCTATCATTACAGAAAACTACATTTCTTCTAGCATGGAGACTCTGTGTGGGCCCTTTTGGATTTCAAATAAATCAACAAAAACTCTAAACAAGTTTATAATCTGAAACAGAAACAGCTTTTAAAAATTAAAAAAAAACTTTTAAAAGATTTTGCTATAGGAACCATGTGCTTACTAGAGAGAGGGAGAGAGAGAAAGAAAAAGAGAGAAATCGCCCCCCAAGAGGATGAGCAGGTTGCAATCCCTTCTTCTCCATTCTCCTCTTGGGATTTTTGGCATGAATGCACATGCATCTGGTGTATTTTCTAAGCCACTGAGTCCAGGATTTGAACTGTAGAGTCAGCCATGTGGGATCTAGCTACATTAACCACCATGTCATCTGGCTGGCCCAAGGTTTTTTTTCCTTAACTGTAGCAAGGTCGGCAGTATGATCTGTGCATGTTCTAGGAACTCTTGTGAGAGCTGAGGATGAACACAATGTTATTGTCGAGATTTCAGAGTTAGGCTGAAAAGTTGAGACTTACAGTTTAAGCTATAAGAAAAAAGAAATCAGATGAGTACCCTTGACATATATTCTGTCTATTCCTCTTTCCTTTTTCCTATTCAAATTATCTTTTTGTTAAAAAAAATGGATTAAAAAATATA
>NW_006159588.1:1533266-1550980 GCF_000334495.1 Tupaia belangeri chinensis
AGAAGTGTGTTGATGGTTAATTTTGTCAGTTTGACTGTGCTGTATTTCCCAGATATTTGTTCAAACTTTATTCTTGATGTTTTCGTAAAGGTGGTTTTTGTAAGAAATTATGGGATCAGAAGATGGTGTAATAGATATGTTGCTGAACTCCCATGTAGTCAACCACAGTTCAAGTCCTGGATCTGGCAGCTTAAAACTCATGCCAGCCATGTGTGTATGTGTGTGTGTGTGTGTGTGTGTGTGTGTGTGCAAGATCCCAAGAGGAAAATGGAGGAGAAGTGATTGTGACATAGCCATCTCTCCTGGGAGGTGATTTCTTTGTCTCCCTATCTCTCTCTGTTTCTCCGGGCAAGTATATGTACCCTATAGGAAACAATCTCCCTCTTAAAAAAAGAGAGAGAGAGAGAAAGATTAACATTAAAATTGGTAGACTTTGAGTAAACAGTAGATTGTCCTTCATAATGTGAGTGGTTCTCATCCAATTAGCTTAAAAGATGAAAGACTGGTCTCCCTGGAACAAAAAGAAATTCTTCTAGTAGACTACCTTTGGACCTGAGCTATAACTCTTCCTTGAGACTCTAAGCTACTGGTCTACCCCATCAGATATTTTTGGACTTACCAAGCCTCTACAATCACCTGAATCTGTTCCTTACAACAAACCTTCCCCTTTCTACACATATACATATCCTCTTCATTCTGTTTCTCCAGAGATACCTGAATAATACAAAAAAGTAAACAGGTAAGTAAGAAACTTCAGAATGGTTAACCCAATTTATAAAGAAAAAACTGAAAACAAATGGAACCCTAGTATTTTCCCCTCTATCCTCTTCTACTACTTTGATTTCTTGAAGCCTTGCAAATTCAGGGACTGTTCTGTGTGCTGCACCATTGTATTCTAGTGCTCGCCATAACTTTTGCCACATTCTAGGCTCTTGGTACATATTTATTGGTTGATTGAACAAATGGTTTAAAGTCTTAACTCTAAAATGGGAAGAAAGACAAGTCCTCAATGTCACAAGAGTGTGAAAATATATGACAAGTTTGGAAAATGATGAGTAGTTCAGGGCCAAAGTTATTTGGGGATAGAGTGGCTAGAAATAAATCTGGAAGGGTATAGCCTTCCTAAAACTGATTATCCTTGGTCACAGCAGGGTGCTACTAGGTGATTTTTAAGGAAGAATTAGATCCATGTTTGTCCTTTAGAATGATTCCCAGGTTTGTTTTTGTTTGTTTGTTTGTTTTAGTTTTTGCAGAACTCAAAGGCTTTTGTTTATATTGTGATTTAAATTGTCTTAAGTTAAAATTTATTCCCTTGCTTCTCCTACATTTAAGTCTTACTAGTTTTATTTGTCTGTTTTGTTTTGTCCATGGACACAATTGATGAAAATAACTTGGCTCCTGGCTCAGTGTTGAACTCAGGGTCTGTCTGTCACTTTAGAGACCTTATGACCCTGAGCAACTGCTTTACTTTTTAGCAACATGATTTCTTCAACTTTAAATACTGGTATAATCCGATGTTGAAATATCTAAAGCATCCCTTTTAAGATTGAGAGCAAGAAGTATTTACTATTACTGCTTTCTTTTGACACTGTATTGAAGGTCCTAGCCAGTGTGAAATGGCAAGAAAAAGGAATAGAATATGTAAAGATTGGAAATTAGTGAACAAATAAATTATTAGAACTAATAAGAAAGTTTAACAAGGCTATCAGATACAGTATCAATGTACCAAAAAGGTCATTGCATTTCCAGCAATAGCAACAGAAAATATAACTTAATAAAATGTACAATAAAATCAAGAAATATCAAGTTCAGAGAGAAACCTAATGAGTGTTGTCCATATATTTTATGGAAGAAATTATAAAACTTTATTGAAAGACATTAAATAAACCCAAATAAATAGAGAAATAGAACATATTCATGTGATACATACAATTCTAATGTAAAAATGTCACTCATCTCAAGTGATATACAGATTGAATGCAATTCTGATCAAAATCCTAATTGTGTATTTAAACCCAGTAGACAAATTTTTAAAATCACATAGAAATCCAAAGGATCAAGAATGGAGAAGCCATTTCTAAAGAAGTAAAAGGTTGAGGGACTTGATGGAATACTATGTATCAAGATGGACAAGTATGAGGCGTTTTCAAAAAGTAAGAAATGTGTATTATGAAAAAAAAACTGTGCGTGAATTTGAATTTCTTTTTCACCAAAATAAACTTGTATGTTTAAAAAAAATCTACAGAGAGTATGTGTACTTACAGAGAAGCAGAGGAGAGAGAGGAGAAGGCAGCCACCCCTACAGGTTCTGGTCATGCCATAACCCTTTATTCTCCATTTCTCCATTCTTTTGGGATTTGGGACACATGCAGGTGTGCCTGGTATATTTTTCAAGCCACTGGCACTGGGATTCAAGCTGCAGTTCACCATGTGGGATCTAGCTCCTTTAACCACTAGGATATGGGACCAGACCTAAACTTGTAGTACTTCTTTCCAAAAACCTTTGGAAGTCCCCTTATAGACTTATGGAACAGAACAGAGATATAAGAAATAATAGATCCATACATATATAGAAACTTAAAGCAAATTAGTGAAGAAAGAATGGATGTTCGAATAAATGATACTGGAGAAATTGATTATCCATCCATGTGGTAAAAACAAATTCTAGGTGTATTAAGATTATAAAAGGTGGGGCCAACAGGAAGCATGACGGTTAAGGCACTGACTCCTACATGACCCACTGCAGTTAGACCTAGTGGCTTTCTTTTTTTTTTGGAGAAGTTTTTGCAATAGGGCACATGTGCTCATGAGAAAGACAGAGACAGAAAGGGAAAATCACCCCCCAAGGGGGAAGGCCACACTGCAATCCCTTATCCTCCATTCTCCTCTTGGGATCTTGGGCATGCACGCACATGTGACTGGCGTGAGTTTAAGCCTCCGGGTTCGGGACTCAAACCATGGTTGACTACATGGGAGTCCAGTGACGTAGTCATTATGCCAACTGCTGGTCCCATGACTTGCGTTCTCACTTTCCTTTTCTCTCTCTTTCTTTCTGGTCAAATTAAAAATAAAAATAATAAAAATTAAAATTTAAAATTATGTTTAAAAAAGATTGTGAAAGGCAGAATTGTGAAACTGTTAGAAGTGTATAGAAAAATATCTTAATGACTTGGAGTAGGGAAGCTTTCTCTTTTTTTTTAAGAATTTTTTTTTATTATTTTATTTATTCACTCATTTATTCCAATCTAGAGAGAGAGAGAGAGAAAACCACCAGGTCCAGGACACGAACTGTGGTCAGCCACGTGGGAATGTCCAGCTCCTTAACCACCACACCACCTGCTGGCCCCAGGAGGATTTCTTACATATGTCATATATAAAGGACAAACCACAAAGGAAAAATGATAAATTTAGCTATATTAAGAATATCTGCAGAGCTGGCAGGTGGTGTGATGGTTAAGGGCACTGAACTCCCACATGGCCAACTGCAGTTCAAGTCTTGGACCTGGTGACTTGCTTTCTCACTTTCTCTCTCTCTCTCCCCCCACCTTCACTCTGATCCTCTCTGGTCAAATTAAAATAAATAAATAAATAAATAAATGGAGTTAATTAAAATAATTATTTAAAAAACAAAAAAGAATATCTTCTTATAAGACAGCATAAAGAATGAAAATACAGGGGTCAGCAGGTGGCATAATGGTTAAGGTGTTGGACTCCCATGTGACCAAGTTCTGGAGCTAGTGGCTTGAAACTCATGCTGGGTGCATTTGCATGTGTGCCCAAAATCCCAAGAGGCAAATGGAGAAGAAGGGGTTGCAGCATGGCCATCTCCCTAGGGGATGCTTTCTTTTTTTTTTTTTTTAAATTATTCTATTTATCTTCATGTATTTATTTTAATTTGACCAGAGAGGGGATGGGGAGAGAGAGAGAGAGAGAGAGAGAGAGAGAGAGAGAGAGAGAGAGAGAGAGAAAGTGAGAAAGCAAGCTGCCAGGTCTGGAACTCCAACCATGGTCGACCGTGTGGGAGTCCAACACCCTTAACCACTGTACCATCTGCTGGCCCCAGGGGTGTTTCCTTGCTTTCTGTCTCTCAGGTAAGCACATGTGCTCTATAGCAAAAATCTCTTTAAAAAAAAAAGAATGAAAATACAAAGCACAAACTAGAAAAAGACATTTGCAACCAATATAACTCACAAAGTCAGTAATAAAGTTATATACATAGCTTCCACATATTAGTTTGAAAAAAAATTCAATAAAAAATGGGCAAAAACATAAAGAGGCATTTCATAGAAGAAGAAGAAAGGTGACTGGGCCAGCTGATGTCATAGTTGTTAAGGCAGCTGGATCCCATATGGCCGACTATGCAGTTCAAGTTACAGGCATGGAGACTTGAAAAACACACTAGGGGACCAGTAAGTGCCGTGGTGGTTAAGGCACTGGACACTCCCACATGGCCAACCACAGTTTGAGTCCCAGACCTAGTGGCTTGCTTTCTCACATTCTGCCTCCACCCCCACCCCTGTGTGTGTCTCACTCTGGTCAAATTAAACAAACAAACAAACAGGCATACAGACAGAAACACTAGGAGCCCACAATCCCGGGAAAAGAGAAGAGGGGAAGGGATTGTGTGGCCATCCCCCCTGGAGGGTGCTTTATCACTTTCTCTTTCTCTCTCTCATGCATGCCCTGTAGCAAACTGAAAAAAAAAATTATACCTTATTGTATTTAAGGAAATGAAAATTAAACCACAACATAATGCCATCTCACTCCATCCCCAAGACTGGCAACAATTTAAAAAGTCTGACAATAAGTAGTATTGGAAGAATAGGAAACAAGAGTTTCTTCTCTTGTTATGAATGCACAAGGGAATGCATTCATAACACACATACTGTGAGAGTGGAGTGCAAATTGATATAATCACTTCGAAAAACAATGTAGCACAAAATGCTTAGAAGCTGTGTTTCAGCAGTCTCAGTCCTTGATAAACTCTTGCACATTTGCACTGTGGGACATGTAAAGACAGTATAGGAATGTGTATAGCAGTACAGTTTGTAATAGCAAAAGATGGAAACTAATTCAAATACTTATTGACAAATATAGCTTCACTGTTGGTGAACAAGGACAAAGGATGGTATGACTATCTTAACTATTACATAGTTCATGAACCGTGTCTGCTATACTATGTACAGGAGGATTCACAATAACTCAAATTATGTCTCAAACATAAGAAATTCTAACATGACTGATCATATTCCCTCTTTCTATTCTACTTTAAACATAATTCACAACTCTAGGAATAAAGAATATGGTGTCAACAGCTGGTATAAAAGAGTAATAATTTGCTCAACTAAACATCTTCACTTTGGAATGTTTAGAGTGAGAGCACAGAAAAAAGATTTTAAAAAACAATTTCAAAACCAACTTTGAAATCAGTCTGGCATTCTTTAGCTTACACACTTACTTTGTCTTCATTTTGAAGCTGACACCCTAATAAAATGAGACCTCAAGGGCCATGTGAAGGGTGTGGTCAGTTGTTTTGCAATAGGAACAAGGCTAATGCCTGGGAGGACTGCCTGTTCCTCATAGCTGAGCCTACTTCAGGAATTAATTAGTACAACAGCTGCTGTTGAAGTTGTTCATTCCCCGTGCATCAAATCATAATGACTTTTCTAGTGAAGGCAGCAGAGTCAGGGCAAACATTTTCTCGATGTACTCAATGGTTACTGAGCATATTTGATAACGTTCTGAAAATAAGCCTAATTTCACCAATATCATTTAGAATAATTGAATCTTAATTATCTTTTTTTTTTTATCCATTCTTCAGGTAGAAACTATATTTTTGTGTTTTTCAAAAGAAAGAAACTTTTGTAGTGAAAAGAGAGACTTGAGCAGTAGAGAGGTTGTATTTCATATTCCAGGGAGAGAGAATACTGATGACATTTTAGGTCGTCATAGTGTACAAAATAATACATTCCAAGGAAAGAGAAAAATATTGTAGAGGTCAGACACACTTGGCTCCTAAGTCTAGCTCTGTTACTAACCAGGTTGTGGCTATGTATTTTTTGTAGAAGCTGGTTAATCATTCTAAGCCTTGATTTCTTCTTTTGTAAAGTAGGCAAAGTAATAGAGCCACCTTGCAGGGTGAGAAAATAATACATGTAAAATATTGAGCTTAGCATATGATAGATGCACAATAACCTGAAGTTGGGAGGTTTATTGTCCTAAAATGAGTTATCTATTTCATATCAAAGGTTGCTCTGAGAGTGCAATCATAAAAGCAACTCCATACTGCCAAGTTTATGATCAGAATTTAAGCTGCAAGCTCATGGTGACTAGCTCTGGAAGATACAATGATAAAACTGATCTCCCACTGAAAATGGAATTAGGTAATAGCGTAAACAATTATGGTGCAGACTTATCTCTAAATAATGCCTCTGATCTCCAGAGTCTTATATATAGGTGTATTATATGGTATCCCTTATCTGAAATGAATTATTGGGAACAGACTGTTTCAAATTTATTTATTCCAGGACCAACATATGACATAATGGTTATGTCACTGGACTCCCATGTAGTTGACTGCAGTTTACGTTCCAGACCCAACAACTTAAAACTCATGCTAGTGTGTGTGCCCAAGATCCTGAGAGGAGAATGGAGGAGAAGGGATTGTGGAGTGGCCATCCCCCCAGAGGGTGACTTCTTGCTTTCTGTCTCTCTGGCAAGTGCACATGTGCCCTATAGTAAACATCTCTTAAAAGAAAAAAAATTATATATTCCTTCCTTCCTTTTTTCTTACCTTCCTCCCTCCTTTCTTCCCTTTCTTTTTTCCTTTCTTTTTTTTTTCTCATCTATTCTTTCTTTCCTCCCTTCCCCCCTGCCTTCCTTCCTATGATTTTGGAACATTTACATTTACATAATGAGTTATCTTAGAGATGGGACCCAAGCCTAAACATGAAAATAATTTATGATTCATATACACTTTATACACATAGCTTGAAGCTGATTTTGTACAATATTTTTGTATTGCGTGTTTTGACTACAACCTGTGACACTAATTTAGGTGTGGAATTTTCCACTTGTGGTGCCATGTCAGTGCTCAAAAAGTTTCCAGTTTGGGATCATTTCAGGTTTCAGATTTATGGATTAAGGATGCTCAACGTGTACTTGTTTGACATCTGTACATGGAAATGTCATGCTCCTCATCTGTTCTTCACTAGGATTCTCTACCTCAGTACGTAGTGTCTTTGTGAGTTCAGTTGTTCGAGTCAGAAACCTGAGAGGTATTCCTGAAACCCTCCATACCTCACATAACCCAATTTACCACTCAGAAGAGTCCAAATGATTTGGATAGTGGCTACTAATAGTCAGAGACAAAGCCAGCCAAATTCCCCACTCCTGTTCATATTTTTTTTAATTTATTTTTTTATTCTTTTTTTTTGGGGGGGGGAGAGGTTTTTGCTATGGGGCATGTGCACTCGTCAGAGAGACAGAGAGAGAGCGAGTGAGAGAGAGAGAGACAGAAAGCGAGAAATCACCCCCCAGGGGTGATGGCTACGCCACAATCCCTTCTCCTCCATTCTCCTCTCAGGATCTTGGGCACACACGCCCACGCACCTGGCATGATTTTAAGCCACCGGGTCCAGGACTTGAACCACGGTCGACTACATGGGAGTTCAGTGACATAGCATTATGCCAACTGCTGGTCCCTCCTGTTCATATTTTAACCATTCTGAAATGCAATCATATTTTTAAATATTTTAATAACTTAAGAATACACTGCTCTACTATTTTTCTCCAATGCTGCAATGGTTTTCAGAAAGTATTTACAACAAGGTAGAGCTTTGAACGTGTCTGCCAGTGACTCTTAACTTCAAAATGAAAGTGAGATAAATAGTCTAAAGGTACACATTCAAAATGGCAATAGCAGAGTGCTATAAATAGTAGGAAATATAATTGAAGAAATTCTTGCCACTATAATTGATCAAACTGGACAATTTTCTGGAAACCAAATAAGAAATCCTGTCCTTTGTACAATGCTTTAAAAATAAAAAATGCCAGAGAGCACATGCACTCACCAGAGAGTGACAGAGAGAGAAAAAGAAAGTGAGAAATCATCTGCCATGGGATGCTTGCATGCCCCATGGGGCATGGTCATGCCACAACTCTTTTTTCTCAATCTCTCCGTCCTTTTGGGTTTGGGCATGCATGCACACGTGCCCGACATGTTTCTTAAGCTGCCATGTTCAGGACTCAAACTGTACAGTCAGCCATGTAGAATCCAGCCATGGTCTGGTCCTATATAGTACTCCCATAAAACACTTTATACAGTTAACCACAGAATATTTCATGTATGTATTATGTCATTTGAGACATACAAAAGATATTTGAAAGTTAAATTGAATTTTCTCTCATTTTACAAATAAGGTTAAAAAAAAAACAAAGCTTGGAGTGGCTAATGATTTATTTGCATCTACGACTTGGTTGGTTTAGGAGAGGGCCTTGTTTCTCATATTCTAAGACTGCTTTTATACTGTTACAATGGTCTGTGTAAATAGACATCCTGCTACTAACCTCTTAATAATGGGCTTTTTTGTTTGTTTCAAATATTAATGATGGCTTTCTGAAATTTATGCATATTATATATTTTTTAAGAATTATTTTATTTATTTGTTTGTTTTAATATGACCAGGGAGAAAGAGAGAGAGAGGAAAAGTGAGAAAGCAAGCTGCCAGGTTTGGGACTTGAACCGTAGTCGGCCATGTGGGAGTCCAGCGCCTTTAACCACCACGCCATCTGCTGACCCCAATTCATATTGTGTTGTAAGACCAGCCCCTGAGGCCAAGAATTAGCATAGTTGGCATAACTGACAATAGGAGTTCGGAGAGTATAATATAGTAAAAAAAATAGTTTTGGGGCTCTTTTTTCCAGTTCCTTGCACACATATCCTGAAACACTTGGAATCTCTGGGGTGGTAAGGGTATCTTTTGTATGCTAATGAGATGATCAGTGGCTTGGGAGCCCTAGAAAGCTTCTGATTGCCAGAAAGAAAATACATAATTAGATGACTGGCACTTTTAGACTCCCTACCCTTTACCTTTGGGGGAAGGGAGAGGGCTGGAGTCCAAGTTAATCACAACTGACCTGTGATTTACTCAGTCATGCCCATGTAATGAAATCTCCTTTAAAACATCTAAATGAGGGAGTTTGAGAACTTTCAGGTTGATCTGGAAGGAATATGGTGTTCCCTGAGAGGGCAAAGATACTCCATGACCCTGCTTCGTACCCCTTTCCCCATACCTTGTATTATAATATCTCTTTCATTGGGCTGTTCTGAATTGTATCCTTTATAACAAACTTGTAATAACAAGTAAAGTTTTTTTTTCCTGATTTCTGTGAATCATTCTAACAAATTATTGAACCTGAGGACAGGGTTGTGGGAACCCTGAAAATTACAACTGTTCAGTCTGAAGTACTAGTGACAACCTCGGACTTCCCAATGGGAGCAGTTCTGTGGGAGTGAGCCCTTAAACCTGGGACTCTGACACTAACTACTCTGACACTACTAGGAGTTAGTGTCAGAATTGAACTGAAATGTAGGACACCCATTTGGGATCTGGAGAATTGGAGGATCGGTTGATGTGAGGAAAGCACACACACAATTTAATGCCTGAGTGTTGTGAGTAACAATTCGGATACAGTTTGTGTGCTTGGGATAAAGAGAAGATGGGACTTGCACTTGGAATCTCAGCTTCACCAGTCCCCCTTCATCAGAACTGTGTGACAGTCTCAGTATAAGATAAGGTCCCTCAACAATAACAGGAAACCAAGAATGAGGTGTTCTGGGATGTTGAAGTGTTATATGCTGAAGGAAGAGGGACTAGAAGATGAACTAAGCATTCATCTTCTTTTAATTCAGTTTATTGTGGAGCTCTGCTTTTCTTTAAGGAAAATATTGAAAGAGAATTATATTCAAACACTATATTTATTAGTCTAACATGCTAAAAATATCTGAGCCATGGGTACTGGGTGTCTCAGAGGGGCGATTAGGATAGTTGATTACAAGAACACTTCTCACAGAAGAAAGGGACAGAAGAAAATTCTCAAGGGTTCTTATGAAGATGAGATGGGCTGGAGCTCAGAGACTGACCCTGGAATCATCCAGGGACACACATCCTTGGATACACATGAGTATTTCTATTTCTTTTTTTAAAAAAAGTTTTTTATAGAGATTTTTGCTATATGGCGCATGCACTCACCAGAAAGACAGAGAGAGACAGAGAGACAGAAAGCGAGAAATCACCCCCCAGGGGGGATGGCCACACTGCAATCCCTTCTCCTCTGTTATCCTCTCCAGATCTTGAGCTTGCACGCACACATGCCCAGCATGAGTGTAAGCCACCGGGTCCAGCTCTCAAACTGTGGTCAACTACATGGGAGTCCAGAGACATAGCCATTACACCAACTGCTGGTCCTAACATGTGTATTTCTACTCTTGCCTGACTGGGAAGCTGTTTTGAAAATGTGTCAAATGGATTTGTTTCCAGGAAAAATAACTGCTGAGAGGGTTATAAGAATGTTCTAACTGTAAGTATAGTGCAGTGGTTCCTGGTCAGGGTGAGTGGGATTAAAAAACTCTGTGGGTAAAGAAATATCAGTAATCACCTAAATGTGAATCTGAGATTCTGGCAGCCTTTATTCCAGGAACTAGAGCTGGATCATTCTCACAGATCAAACTCATCCAAGATGTTAATGCTTTCCTCCTATGTTTAGAAAAATATTAAAAATATGGTTTATCCTTCAGGTCACAAGAAAATGGGCTGCATACTTGATGTATGTGTGGGGGTGTCTGACCTTCAGGGAAACTTTTCTAGTAGGAACTTGCTATATTTTTCTGCCATAGATTTAACTGAGACCCTTACAGAAAAATTGTGGTTCTATGATCTAGCCATTTGGGGAGAAAGGAAGATGTCCCACTGATAACTGGACCTCCAGCATCCAAAACTCGCGTGATTGAACTTCCAAGTTTGGGAAGAAACTGATCATCCACCAGATGACTAGAAATCGCTGCAGGACCACAAGAAATATGGGGAAGCAGGAAAATACGTCTCCCACAAGGGAAAAGGATAGCTCCTCTTTATCCACATACAGTTCAATGGAAATCATGGAAATGTCTGATAAAGAATTCAGAACATTCATAATGGCAAAGCTAACAGAGATGGAAGAGAAGGGAGACTAGGAACTGCTGAAGAGGAAGGAGAAAGGAGTTGAAGAGTTCCAGGAGGTGAGGAAATTCATGCTAGATCTAAAAGAGGAATTTCACACTTTACAAAAGAATCAGATGGTACTGTTAGAGATGAAGGCTATAATACAAGAAGTCAAAATCTCCCTTGAAAGTATTAAAAGCAGACTAGATCATACAGAAAACAGAATCTCTAATGTAGAAGAGAAAATGGTTGGCCTAGAAAAATCCACCGCGAAGACTGAGAAAATGGCCCAAAAATTTGAGAATAATATGCGAGAAGTACTAGATACAATTAAACGTCCAAACATCCGGATAATAGGCATCCCAGAAGGTGAAGAGACTCATAAGGGCATTGATAATCTATTCCATGAAATCCTACAAGAAAATTTTCCAAACCTGGAGAGGCACTCAAAGATTCAGTCCCAAGAAATACAGAGGACCCCAAATAGAATCAACCCAAGAAGATCTTCTCCAAGACACATTATAGCCAGATTGACCAAAACCACAGACAAAGACAAGATACTAAGACTGGCAAGAGAAAAAAGGCAAGTTACCTACAAAGGGTATCCCATCAGACTAACGGCAGACCTCTCATCGGAAACAATGAGAGCGAGGAGAGAATGGGAAAATGTATTCAAAGTATTAAGGGAAAAGCAATTTCAACCGAGAATTCTGTACCCAGCAAGGTTATCGTTCATTTGGGAAGAAAAGACACGAACTTTCCCAGATAAACAAAACCTGAAAGAATTTACCAGCACCAGACCGGATCTCCAAGAAGTTCTTAAGGGAGTGCTATGTCAGTAAAATTAAATGCAGACACACAGAAATAAGAGTTCAGAAACTAAGAAAATGGGCAACTTAATTGTAGGGCCAAAAGCTGGAGTTGAGTATTACATCCCAGATTTCAATCTGGAACATCGAACCTCAACAGATACAGAAGAAAGATTAAGTACATGAGACTGAACTGATGAAACAGTATTCTACGACTTGACTAAAATATTGCTGCTTTTCTTCTAAGCTTTGTTGTCTGGTTTTAAGGACTTTTGTCCTGTCTTCAGCTATCAATAGATTCATGTTCCGACTATTTGAACAGAATACTAACCTGTTTCTAGGCTTTAAGTTTCAAAGAAATATCCTTACCAGTTCAAAACTGCTTTTCTTGAAACCATCGGCTGATCTTGCTATTGAAAGTAGTTAGATTACTTATGATATTGTGTGACCAACGAAATGTTGGGGGAAAAGGGATTGAAGACAACTGTAGACAGCAGAGATAGTGTAATAAGAGAGTGGAATAGGGCAGAGGGCTAGACATGGGGTAAAAAACATATATATGAAAGTAGAAATGGAATATTATGGATGATAACATGTATTATTAAGCCACTATGCAGTATATTCTAGATGGGAAACCACATTTAGAATGTTGTGATGATGCTCAGGGAATGAATGTAAATTAATAAAAAAAATTTCAGAAGAAAAAAAAAAGGCATTAGATACCTATTTGATGACTGCAGTTAAGCTATATAGCCCTAGTTAGGTGCTACTTTATAGTATGTTCATTCTATTCACTGAGGTTTATGCCTAAAGTCAGACTTGTGTTCATGGATATGTACATATCAGCTGTGCTTGCTATTGAAAATATTTAGATTTATTAAGATATTTAGTGAAACAATAAAATGGGGGAGGCATAGAAAGCAACAATAGATACCAGACACAGTGTGGGAGGAGGGTGGGAGATGGCAGAGGGTGAGATAGGGAATCAAGGATGGGAAAAAAGGCAAAATATACAGAAAACAAGAAATGGAAAATGATTTGTTGACAATAACACATATGTTGATGTGCTTGATTGAGCCAATATACAGTGTATTCTCAATGGAAAAATCTCATTTTGTATGCTATAATGATGTACAGTGAATGAATGTAAATAAATAAAGAAAAAGATATAAAAAAAAAGAAAAAAGAAAAATTGTGGTTCTAGGAATTGTTGCTGTGTAGTTAGCAGCTGAATAAGGATAAATGTTTTTTGTTCACTTACTACTGTCTTCACTCAACAGACACTTTTTGAATATCTACCATATTTTTAATTCTTCCAAGTGTTGGGGTGGCCAGTGCCAGAGACCATGATTGAATTCACAGGCTCAGAGAGTAAGCAGAAAGAAAAGGGTTTATTCACTTTCTGAGAGAGGAAAGAGGCCAGGTACAGAGAGTTGCACTGGCCCTGAAGACTTTTATTGGGTTTTAGAGGAAAGGAGGGTTACAATTGGAGTCAAGGCAGTCAGAATGTCTGCTGGTCCCCCACAAAGCTTGGATTATTTTATTATCTCTAGGTGTCATATCTGGTTACGGACTGCTGCGACCTACCATATATCCTGTTTTTCATTAATTCTGATGCCTGCCGAAGATGGGTATTACAACAACCTTTATGTCCAAAGGCAGAAAGTTAGAAAAACAAGGTCAGCCATCTGTGTAAGGAAAAACGAAAGTGAGGAAGAGAAAAAAATAACTACCTGAGTCACCTGGGAGGCACTGGAGGTGCCCTTTCATTGAACACTAGGGATAAAATGGCGAACATGATTGGCATGATGTCTGCCCTCACAGAAACAGATCATTATAATGCCATCTAATAAGAGTAAAGAAAGCTTAGTACCATGGCAGTATAAAAGAGAGAGACCCAATCTAGACTAGAGAAGTAGAGTGAGGATGATAGTGTCACCCTATAAAGGAGGCTAAGCATAGTAAGTTAAATTAAAAAGCCAGGGTTTAGGATGTTTCACCAGGTGACAGATTTCAGTTGTCTAAAATGTGTGCTCTGAAAATGGTCACCAAGAGGGTTAGTTTTATAATCAAGAGAAGGGCAAGAAAAAGGGAGAGTACAAGTTCTATGGCAATTATTCACATTGGTCAATTTAAAATAACACAGGTCACTGATTGTCCATAGCTTATTCTTTATATCATGAACTTGAGAACATTGTGATAAAGAAAGAGTAGGGATCGTTTTGTAATTGCAGATCAGTTTGTTTATTTGGTTGTATTCATATTTACATTTTAGTGGCCATAGACCTGTGCGACTCTCTTGGCTGTATTGTGAGAATGCACTGAGTAATTAAATGGAAACATCTTGCTAATATTTTAAAAAATTAAATGGAGCTTATATTCTTTTTTTTTTTTTTGAGAAGTTTTTGCCATAGGGCACGTGCGCTTGCCAGATAGACAGAGACAGAGAGACAGAAAGCGAGAAATTACCCCCAGGGGGGATGGCCACGCTGGAATCCCTTCTCCTCCATTCTCCTCTCAGGATCTTGGGCACGCACGCACACGCGCCCGGCGTGAGTTTTAAGCCACCGGGTCCGGGACTCGAACTGTGGTTGACTACGTGGGAGTCCAGTGACATAGCCATTACCCTAACTGCTGGTCCTGAATGGACCTTATATTCTACAGACTGCTCTAAACTGTGTTTCTCTAATTACTTGCTTTTTTCATACCCTCTTAAAAAAGAGTAGTGATGTCTATTTATCTTTCTATTTATCTATCTTTAAAAATCAGTGACTTCTTGTTTCTTAAAGTTGAGTTCTACTATTTGTGTTTTTTTTTCCTCTTATTTAAAAAATTTTTTTTTCATTTCATTTTCTTCCATACATTCAATCACATTATTATTTGTCTTACAAAATGGATATTTCAACAGGTGAACATTTCTCCCTAGTACTGTTGATAAAACTACAAAATATCTTCAACATATAATACCACACCTCTTTGTGCCATTAATGCTTTGCCTCCCTGTATACTATTTGTGTTTTGGGCAAAAGTTCTTGCTAATTTCTCCAGAAGCAGAGGTTGTGATTCGAATAACAACTACAGCTTCCGTAGAACCACAAACAAGCTAATTATGAAACTGTTCTAAGGGCTGGGTCTAGCAGCAATTATGCACCTTGGCAAATATTCAAAGCTTCCCGAAGGCCAAACTTGTTCCTTCCTAGATCTGCACACAGTGTCACATAGAGAATGAGAGAGCTTAGTAAGTGTTCTTAAGGCTGAGTTTCAATCTTTCCTAATTATCTGCATATTTATATATCGAACAGTTGGAAAAGTAGCATAGTTGACAATGAAAATTGAAATTAAGGGTAAGTTTTTCAGATGTTTTGCAATAATAGACATATATTTAAAAAAGTATTTTGGAGAAACCAGCAGTTAGCGTAATGGCTATGTCACTGGACTCCCACGTAGTCAACCGCGGTTCACGTCCTAGACCTGGTGGCTTAAAACTCACGCCGGGCACGTGTGCGTGCGTACCCAAAATGCCGAGAGGAGAATGGAGGACATAGGACTGTGGCGTGACCATCCCCCCTGGGGGGTGATTTCTCGCTTTCTGTCTCTATATCTCTCTCTGTCTGTCTGGCGAGCACATGTGCCGTATAGCAAAAAACCTCTCCAAAAAAAAAAAAAAATTTTTTTTTGAGAGAGATTTTTGCTATAGGGAACGTGCACTCACTGGAGAGACAGAAAGCAAGAAATCACCCCAAAAGGGAGATGGCCATGCTTCAATCCCCTCTCCTACTTGCTCCACTAGGAATTCTTGGCACGCATACACACGGGCTCAGCTTGAGCTTCAAGCCACTAGGTCCAAGTCTTGAACCATGGTTGACCATATGGGAGTCCAGTGCCTAAACCCACCACACCACCTGTTGACCTGGCACTTATTTCTTTTGTGTTAATACGGAGGACTGAAAATTTTTTTTGTTTGTTTTATATTTTCAGAAAAAGTTGCAAACAGAGTAAAGAAAGTTCTTGTATACTTTTACCCAGCTTCCTTTTAACATATTACATAATCTGATTAAAATATTGAAACAAAAATGTATTTTTGTTGTGTTTTTAGGTTTTTGCCATAGGATGTGTGTAATTGCTGGAGAGAGACAGAGAGAGAAAAAGTGAGAAATTACTCACCAAGGGAAATGGCCACACCACAATCCCTTCTCCTCTGTTCTCCTCCTGGGATTTTGGGCATGAATGCACTTGTGCCTGAATGATTTTCAAGCCACCAGTTCTGGGACTCCAATCCTAGTCAACCATGTGGGAGTTCAGTGCCTTGACCACTGTTCCACCTACTGGCCCCAAAACAAAAACATTAATATTAATACAATATTACTACCTAATGTACAGACCTTATCTAAATTCCAATACTTTCCTAGTGATGTCCTTTTTCTGCATTGCAATTCAATCCGATGTTGCATTTAGTTATCACGTCTCAGTCTTCTCCAATCTGCAATAGTTCTTAGTCTTTGTATTTTATTGTATTGATGCAATAAATACATGAAAAGTACTGATCTATTATTTTTTATTATGTTTCTCAAATGGATTTGCTTGATATTTTCTCATAATTATACTGAAGTTTTTCATTTTTATTTATTTATTTATTTTTTCGGAGAGGTTTTTGCTATAGGATGCGTGTGCTCGCCAGAAAGACAGAGAAAGACAGAGAGAAAGAAAGCAAGAAATCATTCCCCAGGGGGGATGGCCGTGCTGCAATCCCTTCTCCTCCATTCTCCTCTCAGAATCTTGGACACACACGCACACGTGCCCAGCGTGAGTTTAAGCCACCAGGTCCGGGACTCGAACTGCAGTCAACTACATGGGAGTCCAGTGACATAGCCATTACACTAACTGCGGGGCCCAAGTTTTTCATTTTTTTTTTTTTTTTTTGGAGAGATTTTCACTGTAGGGCGCGTGCGCTCGCCAGCAAGTTTTTCATTTTTGACAAGACTATCACAGAGGTGTTGTTGGCCTCTTTTCAGTGCATTACTTTGAGAGGTTTATGATGTTGATTTGTCTTATTATTAGTATGCTAACTTTATTACATTAAAAAATGTTTATTTATAGTAGAGCCTGTGCATATGTAGATTTCCCTGCATCCACATATGCACATGTGAGAGAGAGAAAGAGAGAAATACTTTCCATAGGGTCTGGTCATGCTGCCATCCCTTTTCTGTAGTCTTCTAGTTAAAATCTGTGCTTATAGATTTGTTCATTTATTGACATCAGGTTCGAGTATCCCCATGCAATAAATGGTTCCATAATTCTCAGCATGTTAATGAAGCCCATTGAGCTTAACAAAGGTGCCACTGAAGATCTGTCAAAGGCAACGAAGCTGCAACACCTTTCGAACCTTTGGTACCTCTGACCCTGATGACAAATGCCAACGTGAGTTCTGCAGGTACATAGAAGTTGCCAGATTCTCTTGCCATCCTGGCCATGTGAATCTCAGTTCTGTACATCTTCTTATATTCCTTATACTAGTGCTTAGCTTTTTCATAGACAAGCTTTCTTCTTGCCTTTTGAAGCATCTTTTGAACAGACTTCTTTCTCAGGTGCTTGATCTTCAGCTCTGCAAAATTCCTTCACTTTTTCTTAAGTGTTCCTTGTACAACAGGAACCTTTTTTCTTAATTGTTATCAATTCAGCAGAACTTTTTCTTTGTCTCTTGCAC
>NW_006159588.1:1550996-1559065 GCF_000334495.1 Tupaia belangeri chinensis
ATTTTTTTCTTCTCCTCAATGCCCATGCATAGTTCCAGCCCCCAAAGTACGTGACTTTTATAATGTTATTTATATTACCATGGGTTTATGGATTTTTAAAAATTATGTGGCTTTAACCCAGTAATATCCTTATTTATTTTAATGTCAAATTGTCACAGTTTTAGCTCCAGAGAGTTTCTTTAAGTTGGCCCCTGTGTTCTTTTGACATACATTCATCATTCTGTGAATACTTTCTAGTTTTTAATACTATAAGATGTTCCAGGCTTATTTTGTTTTTCTTTTAAAAATTCCTGCACTAGTTCTGGAATTAATTATTTCTTCAAGGAGCCCTAGTTCCTATAATGCCAGATAGATTTAGAAACCACGATCTGGGTATTAAGTATACTCATTCCTACTAGGGTGTCATTGCTTATAGACCCTCTCAGTATTAGAAAATATATGTATGTGTACTAATACATGCATATGCACTTTTATGTCTATTTCTGTATCTCTCTATCTTCACATATATTAAAAAGTATGAATTCATACTGATAATTCCAATTCCAATCCAACACTATAGCCTTCTCCCTTTCCTTAGTTGTAACTTCATCTTCCAACATTGAGAAACCTGGTTCATATCAACAACATATTAATTAATTGATTTATAATTGATTTATTCAATCCTAAAATACATGTGTTTCTGAGTTTCTAACCTATGCCAATATGAAAAATAAGTGCAGTATTCATATACTGTTCTTTTTGTCTTCATCTTTACAGTATTTAGTCAAAAATTGTTTCTGATTTACTTAGATTAATTAACTTCTTTCCTACCTCCCTCAGTGTTGCTATGTTATTCTTTTATAACACAGTTTGCTTAATTTACTAGTTAATCTTCTATTTTGGAATAACACCCTCACACATGTGTATACTAGTTGATTCTAATTATTATTGTGTGTGACACATTATTATGGTTCTAATAAAAGTCAGAACTATCTGAAAAGGTATACTCAGGAAATGTTACTATCTTCCCCCTGTCCTCACTACCTTGCTTCCACTCAGTCCTTGTAGATAATTGATCTAATTACCTTCTGGTTTGTATTTCCTATATTTATTTTGAATAAGGAAGTAAACCATGTATACTTTCTTTCACTGCTCTTTTTTTCTTATATGAAAGGTGACATACTATAGATGTCTTTTGTACTTTGCTTTTTTTTACTTAACAGTATATCCCAGAAATTATTTCAAACTAGTTTACTGAATTCTTCAATTTCTTTTTTTTTTCCACAGAGATATTTTTGTTATAGGATACATGCACTCACTGGAGAGACAGAAGTGAGAAATCACTTCCCTGGGAATTTTCTTGGGTTTTTTGAGACAAACTTGCACCCCTCTCCACCCCATCCAGACACCCGTTCCAGTAAAGGGCCTTGCCGGACAGCAGGCTGCCTGTGGCTGGAGGGCTTTGGGACCCATGGTTCATCCCCTCCCCAACACGCCTTTGGACTCTCAGGACTTTGGTGTTTTGCATAGCATGTGGTACACAGTCTATTCTTTGTTTCTGAGCTGAAGCTCAGCAGCTAAATCTCAGGCACACCTGTTCTCTAGAAACAGGGAGGACTCTGGGTCACTCAGGACCAGTGACAACAGTGTAGGGTGCTGGTAAGCAACAGGGAGGCAGAGCAGAAGAGAGATTCCCAATTTTTGCTCCTTCACACCTTCGAACACTCAGAGATACCTTTAATAATTTAGGAAGGAACGTATGGATCACTAGATGACTAAGAACAATCGCAGAGGCACAAGAAATATGAGCAACCAACAAAATGTCTCTCTCTAAGGGAAAACATCAATTCTGTATCACCCACAGACAACACTATGGAAGTCATAGAAATGTTGGATAAACAATTCAGAATGTTTGTAGTGACCAAACTAAATTAGATGCAAGAGAAAAGAGACAATGAGCTCCAGGAGAAGAGCAAACTCTTTCACAATTTGAAAGAAGAAATAGACACCATAAAAAAAAAATCAAATGGAACTGTTAGAGATGAACAATGTTATACAGGACATTAAAACCTCCCTCAAAAGTATTAAAGGTAGTTAGATCATCACACAGAAGATCAAATCTTGAATGTACAAGTCAAAACCTATGACCTAGAAAAAATAAGTGCAGTATTCATATACTGTTCTTTTTGTCTTCATCTTTCAAGAAAGATGAGAAAACAGCCAAGAAAAATGAGGATAATATATGAGAAATACTGGATACCATCAAGTACCCAAATATCCGGATAATTGGTATCCCAGAACAGGAAGAAAATTAAAAGGGCATTGATAATTTATTCCATGAAATCCTGAAAGAAGACTTTCCAAACCTAGAGAGGCATTCCAATATCCAGATGCAAGAAATACGTAGGACCCTAAATAGAATCAACCCAAGAAGATCTTCTCCAAGGTACATCATAGCCAGATTGACCAAAACCACAAAGACAAGATACTAAAATTGGCAAGTGGGAAATGTCAAGATAGTTACAAAGGTTATCCCATCAGGCTAACATCAGACCTCTAATCAGAAACAATGCAGGCAAGGAAAGAATGGGGAAATTGACATAGTCAAAGTGTTAAATGAAAAACAATTTCAACCAAGAATACTATAGCCAGCAAGAGTATCTTTCATATGAGGAAAAAAAAAAAGATAAAAACATTCTTGGATAAACAAAACCTGAAAGACTTTACCAACTCCAGACCAGCTCTTCAAGAAGTTCTGAAGGGAGTGCTATACCGGGAAAACTAAAAAGTCAGATGGATGGTTATAAGAGAACAAAAAGCAACCAAGAAAATGGCTCCCTTAATTATAGACATGTCTCTCATGGTCCTATCATATCAATAATAACATTGAACATTAATGGATTCAATTTTCCAATCAAGAGACACAGACTGGTTGAATGGATAATAAAACAGAAACTTTCTATCTGTTGCCTACTAGAAATGCACCTTATGGATAAAGACTAAAATGAAGGGCTGGAAAAGGGTATTCCATGCAAATGGAAATCAAGAAAGGAATGGAGTTGCAATACTTATTTCAGAAAAAAATAGGCTTTAAGACAAAAACTGTAAGAAGAAACAAAGAAGGGTATTACATAGTAGTAAAAGGGCTAATCCATCAAGAAGACATAATGCTTATAAATATCTATGCACCCTACTCAGAAGCACCTAAGTACGTGAAGGAAAGACTGCTGGAGCTAAAAGGAGAGATAGGTGGCAACACTATAATTGTTGGGGATCTCAACAGCCCATTATCTCCTTTAGAAGATCTTATAGACTAAAAATAAGCAGAGAGATGTAGGACCTAAATGATACTATAAATCAAATGAGCTTGACAGACATCTATAGAACTTTCCACCCTAAAACTACAAAATAGACATTTTTCTCTGGCATGGAACCTTTTCAAAGACTGACCATATGATAGGACACAAATCAAGCCTTTATAGATTCAAAGACATAGAAACTAAATCCAGCATCTTCTCTGACCATGATGGAATTAAATTCGATATTAATTTCAAGAAACCCTCAAAAATACGTAAACCCATGGAAACTAAACAATCTACTTCTGAATGACTTCTGAACTACTGAAGAAATTAAGTGTGAAATTGAAAAATTTATGGAAACAAATGATAATAGTACATGAGTTTCCATAATCTATGGGACACGGCAAAAGCAGTCATAAGAGGGAAATTCATACCAATTAGTGCACATAAGAAAAAAAATGGAAAGGAGGCAAATAGACAACCTAACATCATGCCTTACAGAATTGGAAAAACAACAAAAAGACCCCCCAAAAAGTCAGGTGAAATGAAATAGTAAAGATTCAAGCAGGAATAAATGAAATAGAAAATAAACAAACTACAGAAAATAAATGAAACCGAAAGCTGGTTCTTTGAAAAGATGAACAAGATCGACACACTATTAGCTAGACTGATTAAGAAGATCATAGAAAGAAACCAGATAAATCAAATGCATAATGAAATGGGCGGCATTACAACAGACACAATAGAAATACAAAATATTAGAGGATACTATGAGCAACTACATGCCAGCAAACAAGAGAACATGGAGGAGATGGACAAATTCCTGGATGCATGTGATCTACTAAGATTGAATCAGGAGGACATAGAAAACCTGAATAGACCCATAACAGGTCAATCAGTAATAAATAACATCTCAACAAAGAAAAGCTTAGGTCCTGATGGCTTCACTTCTGAATTCTACAACACTTCTTTTTCTCTATCTCTCCATCTCTCTCTTGCAAGTGCATGTGCCCTATGACAAAAAAACTAAAAAAAAAAAAAAAAAAAAAAAAAAAAAAGAAAAAAGAAAGAAAAGGTCATTGTGTGTGTGTGTGTGTGTGTGTGTGTGTATAAGTTTTTAAATTTTAAAAATTTTTTAGAAAATGTCAAGTGTATATCAAAGTTAACAGAATAGTATAACTTTCATATACCACCCTACTTATTTTCAGCATTCATGAACATTTTGCTACCTTTGTTTTATTTCTTCTCATCTCCTTTATTTCTAGAGTATTTCAAGGCAGGTCCAGGTAAAGTGGTGATCAGGGCCTTGTACCCTGGGTATACCCAGCAAAATATGTAGGAGAGAAAGAGACCCAAGAATATATTGCAACTATATTTTCCCAGATTTCAGTCTTTTGTTTTTCTTAAATGCAGAAAAAACCCCATTTAGTATATTTATTGATTTTTCCTTTAATCGCCTCAAGCTTTAACTCATAAATGGAAACCATACTCAGAGTCTAGAGAAGAATTTACATTTTTCCTCCTAGAGCTTGCGTAGTTTTATTGTATTTTATTTTTAAAAATAGAATTTTTGGGGCTAGCAAGTGGTATGGTCGTTAAGGACACTGGACTCCTACATGGCTGACCACAGTTCGAGTCCTGGACCTGGTGACTTGCTTTCTTACTTTTTCTCTCTCTCTTTCACTTTTTCCCTCTCTGGGCAAATTAAAAAATAAGTAAAAAAAATAATAAAATAAATTTAAATCATTTAAAAAATAGACTTCTTTTTAGGGCAGTTTTGAGTTCAGAGCAAAGTTGACCTAGAAGTACAGAAAGTTCTCCCCCACCCCCCTGCAAATGCATAGCCTCCTCCATCAACAACATATGCCAGAGTATTGTTACAATCAATGAACCTTCACTGACACATCAACACCCAAAGTCCATAGTTTACATTAGGGTTCACTCTTGGTGTTATATATTCTTTCTGTTTGGACAGTGTATAAAGACATGTATATATCAGTATAGATCATACAGGAAAGTTTCAACTCCCTAAAATAATGCCCCATGTGCCACCTATTCATTCTTCACCTTCTCCCCATATTCCCTGACAACAACTGATTTTTTTGTTGTTGTTGCCATAGTTTTATGTTTTCTAGAATGTCATATATTTGAAATCATAAAGTGTATAGCCTTTTAAAATTGACTTTTTAAAATTATGAATATACATTTAAGTTTCCTTCATGTCTTTTTGTGATATGATAGCTTGTTTCTTTTAAGCACTGAGTAAGATTCCGTTGTCTGGACATACCAGTTTATTTACCCATTTACCTACTGAAAGATATATTGGTTGCTTCCAAGTTTTAGCAATCATACTAAAACTGCTATAAACATCTGTATGCAGGCTTTTACAGGAAACTCACGTACAAACACACATATGCACACATACGAGGGATCTTTAAAATGCTCATGGAGTATGTGTATTATGAAAAAAGCCATGAATGGATTTCAAGAATTCTTATACCAAAATGAACTCACACTTTAATTTTATATTTTCATAACCCTCACACACACACACACACACACACACACACACACACACACAATCTTACAGCAGTTTGTTTTTAAAAAAACTTCTTTAACCACTTTTTCCTTTCTGTTCAAGTGAGTTTAGAACTTAACTCTGCGATGTTTTGTGAACTGTAGGCTCTGTGGAGCTTCTGGCCTAATTGGGTATTGCAGCCTGTGAGGAAAGACAGTTGAATTCTTCAGCCTTATTTTTATTGGGGAGGCATTTATTTCTTTCCCAGGGACTTCCATATTCCATGCCTCCAAGTTGACCCAAACTGTTATGAGGGAAGGGATGGCATCAGTCCCCTCTATGTTGCAGGCCATAAGCAAAGGATGGTCATCTTTCCCTGTTGGTTGTTGGCCTTTAAAATGAATCATGATGCCAAGCTGAGTCATCAAGTTCCTCCCTAGCAAAAGAACTAGGCATTCAGGCAATATAAGGAACTTGTAGGTGGAAGACAAAAATCTCAGTGAAGCAGATGAAGGACATAGTAAACTGTTTAGTTTGAGGCTAGCTGTCTATACCTACCACAAAACATATTCAGGGAGAGGGACTAGCAGTTAGCGTAATGGCTATGTCGCTGGACTCCCATGTAGTCGACCGCGGCTTAAAACTCATGCCGGGCACGTGTGCATGCATGCCCAAGATCTCAAGAGGAGAATGGAGGAGAAGGGATAGCGTTGTGGCCATCCCCCCGGGGCTGTCCCTCTGTCTCTCTCTGTCTGGCGAGCCCCCACCTCTAGAGACAAACCCCCCCCCCCCCCCCCCAAAAAAAAAGCCTATTCAGGGAGACAAAGGACCTCAATGACAAATTAAGACAGAATAAGTGGCTCCTGTGTCCAATAGAAAATCAGTGTTTTTATCTGCCACTTTAAGAATTACCCAAGGCACTTTCAGTGAGATTTCCAGATGTCCAAGGGGAGCTGTCAAGGGTCTCTGGTCCCATCAATCCTTGATTTTAGAGGCCATAATGGACTTGAGTCTTGGGCTCCCTTCAGAAGTTTCCAGTGGCCAACTTCTCTACACTGGGGATGGAGAGATGCCAGTTGCAGGCATTGCCCTTTCTAGTGCCCAGGTTTCCTGCATGGAAAATATTTAGTCTTCCAAAAAGCAGAAGCTCTGATCTAGGTTTCTCAGAGCCTGTCCTCAGGTGAGACTTAGGTTCCCAGCCTGCAAGATTACCCTGAGTGTCTTGGATACCTATGCCACAGCCAATATTTGGGCCTTTCATTTGCTTTTCTGGGTGGACCCCAAAGGCCTCTGCCGGGGTCCAGCCTCGGTGGGGGTGGGTTGACTCGTCGGAGGCAACGCTGGAAGGAAAGACTGAGGCCTCAGTGCCTTTTTCATGCACGTCCTCAGTCGGACACTCTCAGAGATTGCTCTCTGAAGAGTGACAACTGCTAGAAATCATCGTGCCTTTTCATTGAAAATGTGATACATACAAGTAAACGGGTGAGAGGCTACGTGTTCTAATGATCAGTTCATAATGTTTTAACAATAAGGATCATACATTTCATTCAGGATTTGATTAAGGGCAGGTCTATTCATTGATACAGTTCAACAATTGTTTGATTGATGAAAGCAGGTTCTTGGGAACTTCTGGGAGTCCGGTTTCGGAAAACGGTTCCAGCAAGCAGAGTTAATTATCAGCCAATGTTCGGCAGCAGCTGTCTTGTGATTACTAAAAGAAAATCTCAAGTATGTAGGTATTAGTTCTTATGGATCTCAATAAAGAATGATACTTATATAATTCTACAGGGATCTAAAATTTAATTAAAGGAACCTTTTTTTTCTCTTTAAATTTATTTATTTTTTACATTAATTCACTATACATCATTACAGCATACAGATGAATTTTCCATCCAAAATACACTGTGTATTGGCTCAATCAAGCACATCAACATACATGTTATCAGCAAATAATTTTCCAATTCTTATGTCTTGTATACTTTGTTTTTCGTTTTGCCATCCTTGATTCCTTCACCCTCTGCCATGTCCCACCCTCCTCCCACATTGTCTCTGGTATCCGTGGTTGCATTCTATGCCTTCCCCCCGCCCCCATTTAATTGATTTGCTAGTGAACTTAATTAGCCTAAGTATATCAAATAGCTAGCACAGCTGATATATACCTATACATGAACCCAAGTCTGACTTTAGGCATAAACCTCAGTGAGTAGAATGAACATATTCTAAAGTAGTACCCAGCTGGGGCTATATAGCTTACTGCAGTCATCAAATATGCA
>NW_006159588.1:1559569-1566327 GCF_000334495.1 Tupaia belangeri chinensis
TTTTCTTAGTTTTTGAACTCTTATTTCTGTGTGTCTGCATTTAATTTTACTGACATAGCACTCCCTTAAGAACTTCTTGGAGATCTGGTCTGGTGCTGGTAAATTCTTTCAGGTTTTGTTTATCTGGGAATGTTTGTGTCTTTTCTTCCCACATGAAAGATAATCTTGCTGGGTATAGTAAGATTGAAATTGCTCGGTTGAAATTGCTTTTCCCTTATCACGTTGAATATATTTTCCCATTCTTTCCTCACTCGCATTGTTTCTGATGAGAGATCTGCTGTTAGTCTGATGGGATACCCCTTGTAGGTAACTTGCCGTTTTTCTCTTGCCAATCTTAGTATCTTGTCTTTGTTGTTTTGGTCAATTTGGCTATAATGTGTCTTGGAGAAGATCTTCTTGGGTTGATTCTATTTGGGGTCCTCTGTATTTCTTGGAACTGAATCTTTGAGTGCCTCTCTAGGTTTGGAAAGTTTTCCTGCAGGATCTCATGGAATAGATTATCAATGCCCTTATGAGTCTCTTCGCCTTCTGGGATGCCTATTATCCGGATGTTTTGACATTTGATGGTATCTAGTATTTCTCGTATATTAGTCTCAAATTCTTGGGCCATTTTCTCAGTCTTCGTGGTGGATTTTTCTAGGCTAGTAATTTTCTCTTCTATGTCTGAGATTCTATTTTCTGTACGATCTAGTCTGCTTTTAATACTTTCAAGGGAGATTTTGACTTCCTGTATTATAGCTTTCATCTCTAACAGTTCCATCTGATTCTTTTGTAATTCCTCTTTTAGATCTTGCATGAATTTCCTCACCTTCTGGAACTCAACAACTTCTTTCTCCTTCTTCTTCAGCAGTTCATTGTCTCTCTTCTCTTCCATCTCTGTTAGTTTTGCCATTATGAATGTTCTGAATTCTTTATCAGACATTTCCATGAATTCCCGTGAACTGTGTGTGGATGAGAGGTATTTTCCTGCTTTCCCATATTTCTTGTGGTCCTGCAGCGATTTCTAGTCCTCTGGTTGATGGTCAGTTTCTTCCCAAACTTGGAAGTTCAATTCCTCTCTCATCAGGATTCCATAGCAGAGCTGGAAGCTCAACTCCTGGTCCTCTGACCTTCTGGCTCCTCAACCGTCATGGACACCATGTCTGGCAGAGCACGGTCAGCACAGTGGCAGGTTCTCCCCAGCAACCATGTGGAAGGAACTGAGCCCCACAGGCAGAGAGAGAATCTGAAAAAGCCACGCTCCTTGGCTGTGCTGATGACATCATCAGACTTAAAGGAATCTTAATATATCTATTTTAAAGGGATGAACCTACTATTCATTTGGTGAGAATAAGGGGATACTTTGAACAGCTTCTCCAACTAGCAGTACCGGTTTTTCTTAAGTCAAAAGTAAAATGACTAACAAGTTAATAAAAAACTTTAAAATGGGTTTATGGTACTTAAGTGTTTTGTTGTGGATACACTTGTGTAGCCTATGGCACCACTGTTATGTATTTTGTTAGAACATAGTTACCATGGGGTGAGAGTGTCCTGGACCAGTTTCAGCCTAGTCCTATTGTATGTAAAAAGGTTATTTATATTAATATGTCTTGAAGGGCCTTCCAAAGGTCAAGATGATTTCTGCCTAGATAGAACTTCAGCATACCCTCCATTGTGATCACAGGGATGAAGCATTGTAATTAACAGTCGGTGGTCAGGGCAAAAGGGAGCGGTTGGGGGACTTTCGGGAAATCTTACCACACACTCAAGATGTATGAAAGAGCTATGTAATTCTTTTCTAGTAGTATATCAGGGAGTCAGAGGGGGGTCGCTTCCCAGCAAGACTACCGCAGTCTCTGGACCATACAACAAGCCATCTTGCCAACATGCTGAATCAACCCAAGCTTTGCTCATAGGTCGGGGGGCGAACAGCAGCGGCCTTACCAACATGCTGAGCTGACCAAGGCTGTGCTCAAAGATCAAAAGCTCAAACAGATCCTGGGGCCCCACTGGGTAGGACTCCTCCAGGCCTCTTCCACCCTGTCAAGGTTGTTATAGACACTGAAGGCTACCTCTAGGAACTTAGAAATAAGTTCCTGTGGGCCATCAGCAATTTTCTGGAGTTTTCTCCAAATGTCTAGGGAGACTGACTGATGGACTATGTCCCCAGAAGAATTTGGCCCTTTGTGCTACTTGGTTATAATTAGTTAAACTTCTTTAGGGCATTTACTATTCTACCTTGAAACATGACAAGGTTCTCTTTTTTGCCCTGAGTGACCTTTCAGACCTTATCATAGTTTACTGACTTGATTACACATTTCTTCATCTCTTTCACTAAGCAAACATACATATGGTTTTTCTGAGCCAAATGTCCTGGGTCTTAATAGTCTCAGCATGGGTCTTGCTCAGGAATAGCATCTATACTGGTCCTATAAAGTCATAATTAGCCAGTGTGGCACACTGGGAAGCCTGGGTTCCAACAAACTGTCAGAATTATCCTTTTATTGTTTAAGGGTACAGCAGTATAAAAATGACTTGACTGTCTGCCCAAGGTCAGGATTAAGCTGACAAACTCTTACATAAGTTTTTCTGGGTCTTCTGAGAACCTCCTTAACTTCTGTCTACATAGGATCAACTCCAACATGGAGAAAGTGATCTAGACTTGAATCAAAACTTCACCTCTAACTGGGACTCTTTGGAGTGAGCAAAGCTTATTCAGCCTCTGTAGATTATAGGAGGCCCACCTGTGTGTGTAGGGGGGTTCCCTGCTTAATGGATCCATTTGAGCTTAGCCCAGCTGCCCCACTCAAATAAGGAGATGGGCCCAGAGGGAGTGCTGAGGGACTAAATCCTTTGAATGAGAGTAAATTTCCCTGTTCAGAGATTTTTCCAGTGGGTACTCATCTCATGTCCCTCCTTGTGAACTAAAGTCTTGGTGACCTCATCCCTAAGGATATCCCAAAAGTAGGTTGTTGAGGATGTCTAGTTCTGGACACATAGGGCTTGTATGAGCCAGACACATTCTCCATTGAGTTTTAATTCTTGCGTAATGGTATAAAGCTTTTAAAACTGCAGTAAGCTATATAGCCCCAGCTAAGTGCTACTTTATTGTATGTTCATTCTACTCACTGAGGCTTAGGCCTAACGTTAGACTTGTGTTAATGGATATGTATATATCAGCTGTGCTTTCTATTGAAAATATTTAGATTAATTAAGATCTTTAGTGAATCAATAAAATGTGTGTGTGGAAGAAGCCATAGAAAGCAACCATGGATACCAGAGAGAGTGTGCAAGGAGGGTGAGAGATGGTAGAGGAGGAGAGATAGGGAATCAAGTATTGTAGAAAAAGAAAAATATACAGTAAACAAGAAATAGAAAATTATTATCATTATTATTATTTGGAGAGGTTTTTCACTATAGGGAGCGTGCGCTCGCGAGACAGACAGAGAGAGACATAGAGACAGAAAGCGAGAAATCACCCCCCAGGGGGGATGGTCACACTGCAATCCCTTCTCCCCCATTCTCCTCTCAGGATCTTGGGCATGTATGCACACGTGCCTGGCGTGAGTTTTAAACCACCGGGTCTGGGACTTGAACCACAGTCGACTACATGGGAGTCCAGCGACATAGCCATTACGCTAACTGCTGGTTCCCAAAATTATTTGTTGATAACACATATGTTGATGTGCTTGATTGAGCCAATATACAGTGTATTCTGGATGGAAAATCTCATTTTGTATGCTGTAATGATGTACAGTGAATGAATGTAAATAAATAAGTTTAAATAAATTTTTAAAAAACTCCATATGTACAATATATCCTTCAATTTGTCCTCTCTTTTGCAAAACAGGTCAAGTTGTAAAATTGTATTATAGTTTAGAGATCCATTTTCTGGCCCTTTGTTCTTGGTCTCCGGCTTATATTATAGCCATGCTTTGTTACAGAAAATATGAGTTTCTTTTTTAAAAACCATCCATTTGAAAAAGATCTCAATTAATTAGAAGACAGCCTAAGAGGGGAGTGCATTGGAATGCTGCAGGCAGCCCCCTTATTAAACTTTGTGGCCAGTTAATAGGGGCCCTATTGATGTTAAGAGCCACCAAGGAAGTAAGTGACAAAGTATATTGTGGCAGTGCTTACTTAGAGGCCCAAATTCCATAAAATTACAGAGCTCTCCCACCTTTACCCAGAACCAAACATTACTCACCCAGAGGTCAATTTTTTTCTCTAACTTTGTAGCAGCAGACTGTGACTCAGAAAGCAGACAAGGAGAGGAAGGAGGAGAGAGATGGACCTTTTCAGTAAGGTGCTTGGGACAGCAGATGTAGCAGTTATGTCACTGGGCTCCCACATGACTGACCATGGTTTGAATCTCAGACCCAGTAGCTTGAAACTCATCCTGGGTACATATGCGTGTGTGCCCAAGATCCTGGGAAGAGAATGGAGAAGAAGAGATTGCAGTGTGGCCATCCCCCCTAGTGGGGTGATTTATCACTTGGCCTCTCACTGTCTCTGTCTCTGTCTCTCTGGGGAGCACATGTGCCCTAAGGAAAAAACCCTCTACCAAAAACAAACAAACATTAGAGTGAAGGTTCTCTACCCAAGAGGCTTGTGCCAAGGAGTAACACAAGCAGCAGGAGCTCTCTCATCCCCACAGCAACATTTAGAAAGCCAAAAGATTTGTTCAGACTTAAGCAGAAAGCCAGATTAGTGGTCTGCAAACTGCCTGACATTGAGTATCTGATGTAATCAGATTGGTGCACATGGAGGTCTTGGCTCAGTGGATTAAACTGAATTGGGCAGCATCATTCAGTCCACAGCAGCTCCCCATCTGGTATCCCGGAAGTGGTATTCTGAATGTGGTGTACTCCTCATGGAATTCCTGGAAGTGGTACATTGGGCCAGCAAGTCCTGACTAGCATCAGCTCTTAAGCTGGCTGAGCTACTTCTCTTAGATAGACTAAATGAGAGAAAAAATCAAGCAAGAGATGAAAAGGCAAGGAAGGGAAAAATTCCCCTGGGAGACTCATCTGTCCATTGTGGCTAATTGGTACTGTGCAGATTCAATTTAGGGTTTGATTGAAGAGTCTCCCAAGGGTCCTAGTGGAGTTGCCAAAAGGATGTCCCTGAGAGAATCTCAAGACCCCTCCTAAGGGTGAAGATTTCTTGATTTCACACAGGAAAGAATTTAAGAACAAGTAAGAAATAGGCAAAACAGAAGAGTATATTGTAAGATAGTTGCACACTGCACAGAGTATGGGCTAACTCAGTAGAGTTGCAGTCTTCTCAAGCTGGATTAGGGATTTATACTGGGACACTAAGAAGGGGATTGCGATGTCAAGGCATGTAGTATAGGGGTTCTATCTGTGGCCACAGGACATGGACATTCCTCCATCTTCATACATCACATGTATCATTAGCATCCTAAATCTTCACCCAGAGATGTGATTTTTAGCATGGACATGAGGAATAGTATACCTCCAAGTGAGCAATGGTTCTCCATCTCCACTGCTACTGGTTTTGACTAGTCCTTAAAACACACTAGCTTGTGGTCAAGTAACATGGCTTGTGATCAGACTACTTCCTGTTGAAAGTATGCTGAGAGGAAGACTTGAGTTTGACTCATGACACTATTTATGGCCCCTTATCTCCAGTGAAGCTATCCTTATCTTCCCATTATGCTGGCCTTATTATCCTACTTCTCATTTGCTAGTTTTCCCCCTTAGTTTCTCTGTCTCAAAACTATCACCATCAAGAGAAGCCAAAGGAGATAGGATAACTACAATAAATGTAATGTGATACCATAGATGCGATCCTGGAACAGAAAAAAGACATTAAGTAAAAACTAAGGGACTCTGAGTAAGTTTGCCTAATAGTTTATTGATTGTAACAAATGTTACCATACTAATGTAAAATGTAAATAATAGAAAACAGATTGTCATATAGAGATTTTTTTCTAATATCTTCTCAATTTTTCAGTAAATCCCAAACTCTTATTAAAAATAAGGTCCATTAAATTTTTTCAAAACCTGAACAGAACATGCTTGCATGATATAATTTACAACCTCCTTCTACAAATAAGTTAATGTTACTGTTAAAATGCTTTATGTATTTTCTGATAAGCTTTAAAACATTCTTTTTAACTTTTGCTATAGGGCATGTGTGCTCACCAGAAAGACAGACTGAGACAGAGAGAGGGAAAGTGAGAAAGAAAGTACAACCCTGGGGGGATGGTCTCTCTGTAATCTCTTCTCCATTCTCCTCTTGGGATTTTTGGGCACACATGCATAATACCCAGTGTATTTTTCAAACCTCCAGTCTAGGATTTGAACCATGCAGTCAGCCATATGAGATCCAACCCCCTTCCCCACCACACCACCAGCTGCCCAAAACTCTATTATTGTTTGGCTATCATAATGAATTTCCTCCACTAGATATAACCAGTACTTCTTCTTTTGTCCCCTTTCTCATATTGTCAAAAAAGCAGCTAAAATAATGGAGGAATAAAAAGCAGTATTTGGTGTCTTCCATTGGGTTGGGGAAACTGAGGCATTAATTGAAAATTTTCTCTGTGGAAAGATAATATCTTTTCACAGGAATAAGTCTTTTAGAAAATAACTGTTAGATCCCTCTTGAAAAAGTAAGCCTCACTCAGGAACCAGCAGTTAGCGTAATGGCTATGTTGCTGGACTCCCACGTAGTCGACCGCAGTTCGAGTCCCGGACCCGGTGGCTTAAAACTCATGGCGGGGTTGTGTGCGTGTGTTGCCAAGAATCCCA
>NW_006159588.1:1566416-1588504 GCF_000334495.1 Tupaia belangeri chinensis
GCACGCACCCTATAGAAAAAACCCTCTAAAAAAAAAAAAAAAAAGTAAGCCTCACTCTAAATAGGAAGAAAAAAGACAAATGATTTTAAAATTGCCTTGAAGACTTGTTGGACAGTATTCTGGAGGATTCTTCTGAGGCTGTAGTTTTTATGTAGAGCAAGGAGAATGTGTTGTAGAATTTGGACTGCCAACCAGATAGCCAAGAAACCAAGTGACACTCAGAGAGTTGGAGAATCAGATTTATTTTGTCAGTGGGCTCAGAGGGGTTTACCTTACTGACTTCAAGCCCCCAAGCCAGCTTTGGCACTGGCTTTAAAGGGGCCGTGTAGGGGTAGTGCAGGAGCAGTGCAAGGACGGCACAAAACCAGTCACAGTCAGCCTTCTGGGACAGGGTGGTGTGCTGCAAGTGATGATAATCTGAAGCTAGGTCAGTGGGTGTCTGAGATAATCTCTTCCTTCTTTTCCCTTTCCTGGCACATTCTCCCACTTGAGCCTCCTCAAAAATCTGTTTAAGAGGGTCAATTGGTCAGTAGGTTGTCCTCCTGCAGTGGTACAAGCTTTTGGTATTTAACAGCTTCTACCCTGGAGGAGACAAATGCAGTAACAAGGTTCAGAATGCATGGCTCAAGGTTCGAATTAGGAGTACTGTTACAAAAGGGCCTAAAAAGGGCAGCAGCCAGAGAGCCCATTGCCAAAGACCACTCCAACATCCAGCAGCTTGTCTCCTTCTTGCCATTTGGTTACAGAACTGTTGGGCCAAGTTTCTAGCAATGCCAGACTTGTTGGCATAGAAGCGACATCCTTCTCCCAGAAAAAAGCAAAGTTCCCCCTTTTCCATGGTCAGAAGATCTAACCCTCATCTGTTCTGCATGATGACTTCTGCCCAGGAGTCAAATTGGTCCTGGAGGGCTATAGTTGGATACCCCTGACTGTGAACTCCCTGATACAGTATGAGCATGAGGAGGTAGCTCTCAGCAGAATGGGAAGGATGAGGACCTCCATCAGGAGGGAAGAACTGACACCCTTCATGGAATCTGTCTTCATTAGAGGCACTTCATGGTGGTGAGGCCCCTATGCAGGAGAGAGAGAGCAATACAAGCAGGAGTTTTTCATACCATTTCCACTCAAAAGGGGCTATTGCTGCTAGACCCAGTGCAAATACCAAACAGTTGTTACAAATAGAGTGAAAGTTAGGGGATTGATGCAAGTGGCCACCAGGGACACCGAACAGTTCATGGGTGTTTGTTCAGGCCAAGAGTACTCAATCTTCTGCTGTGCGTTGATTGACCAGCTTCCAGGGTGGTCAAAGCAGGGCTGTAGATTCCTTAAGCTTCTGCTGTCCATTAACCAGCTAGCCCAGGAGCAGCTGCCAAAGGGCTAGATCTTCTTGTCTTTCAGAACACCACTCATAGTGGCTTGTCAGCATGCCTCTGTACCAACTAGGTCCCAGGTTGCTCTGGATATGCTGTTGGTTTCACTCGGGTGTGATGTATCCAAGGGGTAATACCTGCAACCTTAACAGCAGTAGGAGTAACCAGAACAACCACATAGGGGTCCACCCATGAGGGTTGAAGGGGATCCTTCTTCTAATTCTCTACTCCGGCAGTGTCTCCTGGATTGTGAGGGTGAACTCCATTTGCCATGGGCAGGAGAAGTCTCTCTAGGGTGTTTTGAGTTATTTTTTTCAGGTCAGTCCTAAGGCCAGTAGCTGGTAGGTGAGATCTAAGTCCTCCATTTATTAGATATATCCCCCTCGGATTTTGGCAACCACCGGTGGAGGTTGTACAAAGATTATTTTAAAGGGAGAGTAGCCTTCTTTCCATAGGGTACATGGAGCTTGTAGGATGGCCAGTGGCTTGGTTAGAATGGAATGTTCTGCTCCAGTATTGACTAGGAAAGCAAGTAGTTGGACCCCAGCCATCATTTGAACCTTGGGTTCCTTGAGACTGAGAAACAAGGAACCCAATCTGGCCTAATTGAGTTTGGGGCCAATTATAGTCATGAGACCACAGGGTGGGGGCTCTCAGAAGGAAGATGGGTGGTGTGGGCCCTGTCCTTCACCTGGCAACCTTCCATTTGGGACATTCATTTTTCCAGTGGCCAAATTCCTGGCAATATGCACACTGGTTTTGCTGGAGTGGTATCTTTTTCAGGGCATTATTCTTCATGCCTGAGGGATCTTTGCTTTGTTTCCTGAGCACCACAGCAAGTACAAAACCTTTTGCCGTAGTTGATGATTGGCCTCCTTCTTCTCCTCTGGTTCTCTGTTTACGAAGACTCAATTAGTCACTTCCAAAGTTGTGCTGCACTCATTCCAGTGAATTCCTAAAGCTTCTGCAGTTTTTGACCAGTGCCCAGGGCCAACTGGGCCACGAAAGCCACATTTACCATCATTGGGCTCAGGATTGAAGGGGTATAGATTCAAAATGCTTCACACAATCTTTCATAGAATCTGCAGGGGGTTCTTCAGATTTCTGTGTTACTGTGGAGGTTTTAGCCATGTTGGTGGGCTTCTTGGCTCCTGCTCAGACTCCTTGGATGAGGGCCTGCCAATACTGCTCAATGTCTGTTTATCTTGCTTTAATGTTGTAGTCCCAGTTGGGCTTTACATTAGGGGCAGTGGTTCTGGCCCAAGCCTCAGGGTCCAGAGTCTTTCTATAGCCATTTCTGGGCTTTGGCTAGAACCCAGCAGTGTTCCTCAGTATTAAAAAGCATGAGAAGGAGTTGGTGACAATAATCACACTTAGGTTGGTGCATATGGAAAATGGGCTCCATGAGATCTACTGTTGCCTGGGGTTTCTCTGAGTAAGAAGGGGTGTTTCTAATTCAGTAAGTCTGTTGTGGTGTAGGGTTGGCAGTATAAGACTACTCTGCCCTCACTGATATCTCTATCAGGCCCTGCATGTGGTGGACCTCTAGTTCTCCTAAGTGGGAGTTGGAAAATTGGTACTGCTTTTTGAGAGCTTGACCAGAGTTTATGGCCTCCCAGAGCCAGCCATGCAGAGGCTTTTGAAAGCTCAGAGATAGGAGATGATCCTGGGCCACCAGGGGTCAGCAAGACCAAAGGTGGTGAGGTGTTGGCCACTGGATCAGCTGAGGGTATAATGATGGCATATGGAGGCTTTAGGACAGGTGGGTCATCCTCAGGATCCCCTTAGAAAATGAGGGTGGTCTCTGTATTGACTGACATGCATGGCATTCCCTTTTGAAAAAGCAATGTAATACACTGTAAAGTTACATGTAATCCAGTGTAATATAAAGAAGATTATGATGATAATAAAAAATAAAAAATTTAAAAAATTAAAAAAAAATTTTTTAAATGAGGGTGGTTTCCTTCTTGACCTGGCTCAGAGTGGGAATTTGAGCAACCAAGATAGTGCATTGTCCCTCCTTTTTGGCACTAAAACATGCTCAGGGAGGGAGGGTCTGAGCTATTTGAAGTCAGGAGTCTATTTAGGGGAACTGATCAGGATGACCAGGAGGACTGGTGACAAGCCCATAGACTACCTAGATGGTGGGCAAATAAAGTGTGCCTTCAGTTGGCCAATCTACTTTGAAGGAAGGCCATTCCACCTCACAGAGGGTATGGAGCCTGTTTGGTGTCATCTTAATGCTGTAGTCACCTGAAAAGCCCTTTTTAAAATTCTGAAGCATACAATCAAGAACTGTGGACTTGGATTGAAAGTTACCCATGACAAGACCCTTGGGCTTGACATTTACTCCCACAGTAACCTAGGAAATGCAGCTCTCACCAGGAGTCAAAGGCTACAATCTCCCAGGCAGCATGGCAATCTCCCATTGCCAGGGCCAGGAGACAACTAAGGGCATGTCTCTGAAGTGATTCCCACTGTCTCCAGAACTTGAGCCACATCAGGAAGAGATGTTCAGCACTCCAGGGGCAATCTTTATAGGACCAGGGAATGAGCTTTGGGTGGTAATGGAGGTCTGGGAAGCCTCTTGGCAACATACTGAGCAAAAGGGCCAAAGTGGCCTGCCAAGGAAAATTTTCTCAATAGAAATTCAGATAATAGCATGAGTCAGGGATGGGAAATGAGTGACAAAAAAGGTGCAAGAGGATGGTGAGCTTAAGGTTAGGTCTCAGGAGGTTGTCCTGATTGTTGAACCATGATTGGTCAAGGCAAAAGGGCACTCTGTGGGATGCAGTCAAGACAATGGAAAAGCTTTAAAGATGGTGGTGGAATGGTAACGGTGGCAATGGCTGCATAAAAGTATGGTTTAAGTCTTCTGGGACACGGGAGCCTGTCTGACATCCACTAAGTAAGCCTTGCTACTATTCTGAGTATCTCTCCCTTTTGTGACTGGTGTAGCAATAAATAAAGAGTGGGAGACCCCTCCAAGGAGGTAACCAAACAGATGTCCACCTGGCCATGTTCCTTGTGGGTACCTGAGTGTGCCTCTTGGCTTTAACAACTTGGTATAAATCCTCAGTAAGATTGAACACACAGGTCGGGAGCAAGTCCCCCAGCATCATTTTCACTTTTCAGCTGTTTGAGGTCACCATAGAACTGTGGGTTAGGACTCAGTCAGATTCTGTAGTCCCTGACTGCCGGGGTCCAGCCTCAGCAGGGGTGGGTTGACTCGTCAATCCAACGCTGGAAAAGAAGAAGACTAAGGCCTCGGTACCTTTTTCATGCACATCCTTAACCGGACACCCCTAGAGATCACTCCCTGAGGAGTGACCCCTGCTAGGAATCATCATGCCTTTTTATTGAAAATGTGTTACATGCAAGTAAGTGGGCAAGGGGCTATGTGTTCTAATTATCAGTTCAATAGGGATCATAGATTCCATTCAGGGTTGGATTAAGGGTGGTTCTATTGAGGTTCCACAATTGTTCACTTGAGGTAGGTGGGTCTCCATGGAATGCAGGTTTGGGAAAGTGGTTCCAGTAAGTAGAGATAATTATCAGCTGATGCGGCGGCAGCCATCTTGTGATTACTGAACACGATGCTGAGAAAAGAAAATCTCAAGTATAGATATTAGTTCTTATGGATCTTAATAAAGAATGATACTTATATAGTTTTATAGGGATCTAAAACTTAATTTAAGGAATCCTAATATATTTATCTATTTCACTTGGTGAGGGTAGGATATCCTGGGCCAGTTTTGACCTAATCCTATTTTATGTAAAGAAAAGATTATCTTTAAGTTTATGTTAAATGTATCTTAAAGGACCTTCCAAAGGTCAGGATTATTTCTGCCTAGGTAGAACTTCAGCCCACCCTCCATTGTGACCACGGAGATAAAGCATTGTAATTAACAGTAGGTGATCAGGGCTAAGGGGAGAGGTCGGGGGACTTTTGGGAAAATATCATCACATACTCAAGAGAGCTATGTAATTTTTTATAGTATATCAGGGAGGCGGGGGGGGGTCTCTTCCCAGCGAGGCTACCACAGTTTCTGGAGCAAATAGCAAGCAGCTTTGCCAACATGCTAATTCGACCTAAGTTTTATTCCTAGGTGGTGGTGGTGGGGGGTATACAGCAGCGGCCTTGCCAACGTGCTGTCCTGACCTAAGAGGTAAAAGTCAAAAGCTCAAAACAGATCCTGGGGCCCTACTGGGTCGAACTCTTCCACCTGACCATTGAGCCACAGAGACATTAACTCTCACACTCACAATAGAGATTAACACATCTCCACCCCACCTTGGGAGAGCCCTGACTGATGCTCCTATGACCATAAGAAGCTGATCAATCCTCTTCTAAACAGACATGTGCCTGGCATGAGTTTTAAGCTACCAGGTCTGGGATTAGAATTGTATATGGCTATGTGGGAGTCTAGCACCTTAACCACTATGCCATCTGCTGGCCCAGAATGGCATATTTTTATGGGCTAAAGACAGATGAAGCTAGAATAGGGAGAACTTGTTTGATTATTTGATTGGATTAGCAGTGTGTGGTCTGGAAGTTAAGACAAGACACCCAGTGACAGGACCAGCAGATGGCACGCTGGTTAAGGCACTCCCACATGGTTGACTCTGTGGTTCCAGCCCCAGACCCAGTGGCTTGAAAAAGACACCCAATGTGTGTGCATATGTGCCCAAAATTCTAGGAGGAGAATAGAAGAGGGATTGTAATGTGGCCATCCCTCCTGGGTTGGGGGGGGGTGTGATTTCTCACTTCACCTTTCTGTCTCTCTCCAGTGAGTGTATGCACCCTATGGCAAAAGTCTAAGAAAAAAAAGAAGACCCACAGTGAGGATCTCAGTTTAAAGAAGCTGCTCAGATAGTCTTTCTGTCATGTGACATCATACATTTTTAGAAAGATTATATTTTTCCTTTATTTTTAATAATTAAACTTTGTTTCAGTTTTACAGATGTATTATGAAATGTTTAGAAAACACACATAGAGAAGAAAATAAAAACTGGCAGAAATCTTACCATCAACCTAATGTTTTATGGCATATTATTTCCTAGGACTCTGCTTGCTGATTTTCTACTTTTCTCCTTCTTATCCTTCTCAGGGACTAGAAGTGAGCCTTTGCATGCTCATTGATAAGCTGAATTTTATTGTAGTTGAAAGATAATAGCTTGGATTAGTGTTGGAGTTATAGGTATGAAACTAAAGGGATCCTGTCAGAGGAAAAGGAAAGTGTTAAAAGTTTGCTTCTAGGATGATGGGCTCAGAGCTGTCAACTGACCCAAACAGTAGACTCTTTCCTGATGAGGTCATCCATCAGTCTGCTATAGTCAAGGGGGCCTTTGGGTGGATACTTGAAACAAACTTCATACCTCAAAGGCCACATACTATGTTGTTGTTATGGCCACTACACCTGTGCCTGAAGAGCTGTAGAAATACCAAATAGGGGCCAACAAGTGGCATGGTGGTTAAGGTGCTGAACTCTCACATGGTCAATCATGGTTTGAGTCTCAGTCCCAGTAGCCTGAAAATCATACTGGATGTGTGTGTGTGTATGCCCAGAATCCCAGGAAGAGAATGAAGGAGAAGTGATTGTGGCATGCCTATGCCCCCTGGAAGGTGATTTCTCACTTTTCCTCTCACTGTCTCTCTCTGACAAGCACATGTGCCCTGTAGCAAAAACAGAAAGAAAGAAAGAAAGAAAGAAAGAAAGAAAGAAAGAGAAAGAGAGAGAGAAAGAGAAAGAAAGAGAGAAAGAAAGAGAGAAAGAAAGAAAGAAAGAGAGAACAGAACTAAAGTGATCGGAGATTTCTCCCACCTGCCCTTCCCTTCTCTCTTCCTCATTTCCTTCATTTATAAGTGCTTTCATAACTACATAATTAGTCATCTATAGGTGTCAGAAATAACATAATTTTTAAAAAAATCAAACTCTTTGAAATAACACAGTTTTACATAGTCAAAATTGGCTTTGTAATGTTTACAGATATATAGCGATAGCCAGATATACATGTATATTTTAGAATGATTTATTCAGCCTTTTTTTTTTCTTGTGAATTCCACCAAATTTCATATAACCATGTGAAAACTGCATAATAAGCACCTGGTTGGAAAGTTTAAGTGCTCCATAATTAGTTTCGAGTTGGGAGACTACCAAAATTAGGGTGACAAGTTGGGCACAAAGTCAACTTATTTGAAATGCCTAATATTGGAAAAAAAGAGAACAGAGCTTAATGCTGAACCATGAGTTAAGAAGAGATTTGATCAGTAAACAAATTTGCTTTCCAACTTCAAACAGTCAAAGCATAATAAGCTTTAGATTTTCCCATTGGTAGCTCTAGAAGCTTGAGGGGCATCAAGTATTCTATACTAGTTCAGAGCTCACACTCCAGCTTCAAACCCCATTTTAACCACTTACTATCAGTATTATAGGCAAATCAATCTACATTTCTTTGCCTTGGATTTTTATTTTTGTTTTTTAACCTGCTAAAATGTGTGTATGTTTGTGGGAGGAGTGTGTTCTGGTTATTTTTTGCTGAATGATAAGTCATTCAAACTTTATGGGGTTTAAAGTCACAAAAATAATTTCCTTCTCCTCCTTTTCTCCCTCCTGTCAGTATTTTGGGCATGCATGCACATGTACCTGGTGTGTTTTTTTAAATCCTCAGATATGGGACTCGAATAGTGGGATTGGGCATGTGGAATCCAGCTGCCTTACCACCATGCCACAGGCCAACTGCAGAGCAAATTTTAATATGCTTGTTTGTTGCAAACTGGGTAATTCTTTAAAAACCTTGTGAACTTTCTTTTGTAATTCAATACATAATCCTTTACTTCAGGCAAAACTACATTCTCAGATCTTTTTGAGATAAGACTTTCTCTGCTTTGGGCTAACTGATAGTACTGTAAGACATTGTCCTTAAGATACTTAGAAGCTCTTTTAAATGAAGTGTCTTTAAGTCATGCCCTTAAGGTACTTAGATGACCTTTTTTTCTGTATAAAAGAGTTTATGGGGACAGCAGGTGGCATGGTGGTTAAAGGTGCTGGATTCCCACATGGCCAACCACAGTTCGAGTCCCGGACCTGGCGGCTTGCTTTCTCACTTTCCCTTTCTTTCTCTCTGTCTCTGTCTGATAAAATAAATAATAATAATAATAACAAATGGAAATAAATTAAAAATTATTTATCAAAAAAATCTCTCTCCCCAAAAAAATATATTAGAAAAAAAAAAGTCTATGAAGGATCATTCAGGGAAGGTTTGGGTATCATTTTATACTCTGCTTTATACTGGAAGTTCTTTTTTTTTTTTTCTCAAAATGTTAATCTTTAAGCTACTTACTTCATTTGCTACTTTGTGGCTAGTGGCTTAAAGAAATTTACCCATGGCTAAAGCAGTATATCTAAGAATATTAGTGTCCTTAAAGGAATAGTTTTTGCCCATATAAATATTGTGAGACATATACCCTTTTCACTTGTCTATAAAATCAATCATGGCAAAAAAATATGCACACATGAAAAATCTTCCTTGTATGTTTGGATTCAACTGGCGTTTGGAATCATGTGCTAAGATGTGTGTTGGCATTCTTTAGTAAAATAGCAAGTCTGGCTGAAAGGAGTCAAAATCCAATGGGCCTTAACATGGACAAAGAGACACACGATAAATATTGAATATACTAATTCAAAGAGTCCAAAATTTAAACTATGGAGACAAATTCCCTAATTACCTTGCATCACTCAAGTGATGGAGTTGATGACCTGGTGATGGAGATGTGTCATATCATGAACACTGTATTACCTAATCTCTCATAGAAACAAAGGTTTTATATGGAAGATGAATTTAGCAGAGTCCAGTGTCCTGTGGTTGTATTCACCATTATTTAACTGGCTTGTCATAAACCTTGGGCACACTGTGAATGAGCCCATATTATTGAGCATGAGAATGAAAGTGTTAGAGGCTGTGTCCACAGGTCATCAATATCTTCTCAGCTTGGTAACTTGCTTTATTGCAATTTTGGACTGGCCAAGATCTAGGATTCTAGAAAACAAAACACAGCAACAACAAAAAAGAGCTCAATAAAAAATCGTTGTGGGATGGCTTCTATGATGATATCCAGGTTCTTAGTGTTTAGTACAAATATACCAATAGTAGTGAAAGTGTTGCAGGATGGCTTCTGTGAGATATCCAGGTGTTTTGGACAAAGAAGTGAACAAAACACACCAATAGTGAAAGTAAAAGGTAGCTTATTAAGTAAAAGGAAAAGTATTCTCCTGAGAGGCATTAGTGGGTCTGAGTGAACAGAGAAAGAATGGCTCAAAGGCCCTCTTTCTTTGTGAGGTTTATAATGTTTTATAACAGTTACATCCTGTGAGGTTTATAATGTTTTAATCTAGGCCATGTTGGTTGATCATTGGCTGGGCACAGTGATTGTTCTCATCTCTTTGGATCTATCAAATGTGACTGGGCCCACTGATTTATCTCATTAGCTATATCAGTGTGGCTGGGTCCAGTAATTCATCTCATTGGCTATATCAAATATGGCTTAATCAGCTAACATTCCCCACTAATTTCCTGCCTATATTAAGTTGGGCAGGAAATTTTCTTCCTTGATTAGTTTTTCTATCTAGCCACATGAGTGGATGCTCCAGCCCCCTTACTCATTTCCATTTTCTAGATTTCTCCTGCTTCAAAATGAAGAAAAATAGCTAATTGAGAGAGTTCTTTCTTTTAATAACCATGCTCTGTAGCTCACTGGATAGTCTGACATTTTCAATAAATGTTAGCCAAGGTCAGGGTTGGGACAGAGAGCAAAGAGGGGGAAAAATACAAGGCTACTGTTGAATGAAAAAGGAAAACTGCAAAGTAAAAGTTATAAAGAGAAAGGAATTTATTGGTCTTATAATACTAGCACTGTTGACAGAAGTAATCAACTCTCTAGAAATAATAATTAATGTGGCTTATTAATAAGCACAAAATTGAGTGATATCCCTGGAGAAAGATAAGTGTGTTTCTCAGGATGCTAAGATATAAAGGTTCCTTTATTTAGGTCTGAGAGCATAAGGAACCCTTTGCATTAGCTTGGCCAAAATGGCAGGACATCTGGAATAAGAGGTTTATATTTATAGATGAGTTTGAAATTCTTAGATCAATAATTGGTTAAAGAAAAACACAAGTGCTAGTAGGTGGTGGTGGTTAAAGTGCTGGATGGTGACATGACTGACTAAAGTTCAGATCCCAGACCCAGGGACTTGAAAATCAATTCAGGCACATGTGTGTGAATGCACAAAACCCTGAGAGGAGAATGGAGGAGAAGGGACTGTGGCATGGCCATCCTCCCTAGGGTTTTTTTCTCATTTTTCCTCTCTCAGTCTCTATCCAGTACCTGAGCCCTGTAGTAAAAATTAAAAAAGAAAAACACAAGTGTTTGTTTCTGAAAGAAATCAGCAAAAGAATGTGCTTTACTCTAAGAAATAAGAAGGCTTATTATGGATAATAAAAACATTATGATTAGGACAGGATGTAGCATTCCACTATCAATGATCTGTTAATGTTTATAGGTATTACTCTCTCAGGGCCCCTGGAAATTATTTTAGAGTATGAAAAAGTAGTCAGAATTTCATCCTAAGCACTAAATAAGGGTCAGACCATGGGGCATGTAACCAGATTCCCACCACCTGCAGGGTTGGAAAGAAGTGACAATATATCTGTCCCCTCTGAGGAAGCAAGCTTCTTTTAAACTAAAAAAGAGGTAAATTTGGGAAGAGTATATGCTGTTCAAAAGTAAGAGGCGAGGCTCCAGGGAAGATAAGACAATATACAGGATTGGTTAAAAGACCATCATCAGAAGGTATCTGAAGCAGTTTATTAGTGATAGGATAAGAGTTGGTTCTTAGTATCAGCAAGGTATGTGAATCAGCCTTAGTGTCTGGTGCTGATATGCAGAGACCCTGAATTTATGAATAACTCAGAGCTGATAGCTGCTTGAGGTTTCTGTTCTCTGGAAAACTTACTGTCCCTCCCCGGAGCACAGGATAACCTGAAATAGATTAGACTTCCTGCTTCTTTCTCACTTCCATTTTAGGGTAGGTTCTGAGCCCCTTACCCATTCCTAACATTCTGAGACCTCCCCTCCCCAATTCCCTCATAAAAGACTGTGTCCAACCCCCATTTGGGGCCAGAGATTCAGTGTTAACTCATCCATGCCCACCAGTGTAATAAAGAGTTCTCCTGTCTCTCTTGAGTGCTGTTTCCATTCCTCAGTGTCTGTTTTCTGCAACATTTGGTGCATTGGCTGGGAAGTGGAGTCAGACTGGCCCTTTGAGCTACTGGTCCCATGGCATTTCCCTCTGGGATGGGCACTACAGTGTGGAGAGATAGGTACACCCTCGTCTTGTTTGATGGGATCTCTTAGCCGGGGTGCCCGCCCCAAGGCCAAGCGTTCCTCGGTCATTGGACTCTAATTGGAGAGAACCAACTCCTGGACACTGATGCATCAACTTTGATCAACTCTGGTAATCTTGTAAGTGCCCAGGGATCTGTAGAGCCCTAGTTAGACCTACTTGAATAGAGTAGAGGAGGAGACCTGCTCACTCTCCTTTGGTCACAGGACCAGCAGTTAGGGTTCATCTAGTAATTGGTTGGTGTGGGGAGTGAATGTATAACCTCTGGATCAATGTGAGTGTTTGTGAAAAGTGAATATGTTTGTGGCTCCATGGCTTCTTGCTACAGAGCATGATCGGATCTGTGACTGCTTTTATGTGGTAGTTTCAAAAAGGCTAAATGGCAAAATTGATAAGGGGGGACAGTCCCTCTTTATACTTTCAATCCAGAGGAGGGTTTATTTCTGATTGCTTATTGCTAAGGAACTTACAAAGCCTGTGAGGGACAAGACCAGACAGATGCCTGATTTGTCCCTTCTATGGGGCTCCATCCCTTTGTCTGTTGCAACATCGTTCATGGGAGGGGTACACAGAGGCTGATGGGAAGGTTTTCCCTGTAGAAGTGGATAGGCAGAGTAGCAAATGTCAGGTCACCAATTCTGTCCTTGGAGGCTGGGACATGAGTTCCTCCTGACTGTGATGAAAAATGTCCTGCTGGAACCCATCCTGATCCTCCCACAAAGACTTCCACTGTGGAGCAAAACCTGCCCACTCTGTCTGGGAGTAACCATTGAGGATGGGGAGGTGACGAAGAGGAGTGACCTTGCACAAGAATCTGTACAGAAGCAAAATTAAGCACTGTTACATGCGGGCATTTTTAGAGTTGAGGACTTTCATGGCTCAGGGCATGGGGTCTGGTGCTAAGGAACATCTTAAGGTAGAGAGTTTGGGGTTATTTAGTAAAGACAGTAGGAATGTTAATCACTCTGTTTACTCTAGGCAAAAGGAGGAAACAAGTTTCCAATATAGAGAGGAGTTCAAAATGGAAGTGCTCCTGTTTCATGTGAATGTCAATTGTGTAGAAAACAGAAAACAACAAAAAGTAACCTTTCTTCATCTTTCTGTAATGTCTTCAGTCTTAGTTTAGCATAGTTATCTCCTTTTTGGATTAAACTTTATCTTCAGACTACAAACAGGAGAGGAAGGGCTAAGCTGGGTCGACACCCTTCCTGATTTGCCCTATTTTCTGAATCTAAGGACAAAAATTCCTGAGGGAAGTTGAGTGTGTAGGTCTCTGGGAGGCTTGAATGGAACTCAAATTTTTGAACTTTCCTCAGAGGTCTTATTTTGCATGACTATAGAGAGAATGATTCATATAAACCAGCGCATTTATGTGTATATAATTAGTTTGGGGATCTCATTAATACAGAGCCAGGATTTGATCTCAGGTACTCTGCATCTATCATCTGTCTTTTCCTATTTTAATATTTAAATTAATACAATTTATTTTTTAAAAGAATTATTTATTTATTTATTTTTATTTGACTAGAGTGGGACAGAGAGAGATAGAGAGAGAAAGTGAGAAGACAAGTTGGAACTCAAACCTCAGTCGACCATGTGGGAATCCAGTGCCCTTACCCATCACGCCACCTGCTGACTCCAATACAATTTATTTTTTAGAGCAGCTTTTGGTTTACAGAAAAATCAATGTAAAGAAGAGTTTTCATATACTCCTTCCCATCTTCCTACAGCTTCCTCTCTAATTAGCATTTTATATTGGTGTGTTACATTTTTTATAATTTTAATGTTACATTTTAATGAACCAATATTGATAAATTATTATTAACTGAAGCCCATAGTTAACTAGAACTCATTCTTTGTGTTGTATAATTCTTCTTCTTCTTTTTTTTTTTGGAGAGGTTTCGCTACAGGGCGCGTGCGCTAGCCAGACAGACAGAGACAGAAAGCGAGAAATCACCCCCCAGGAGGGATGGTCACGCCGCAATCCTTTCTCCTCCATTCTCCTCTCGGGATCTTGGGCATGCACGCCCATGTGCCCGGCATGAGTTCTAAGCCACCGGGTCCGGGATGTGAACCACGGTCGACTACGTGGGAGTCCAGCGACATAGCCATTACACTAACTGCTGGTTCCCTGTGTTGTATAATTCTTGAGGCACTTATGAATAAAACTGCTATGAGCATTTTTGTTTTATTTCTATAGGGTACATGCACTAGCCAGAGCGACAGAGAGGGATAGAAAGTGAGAAACCTGCTCCCTGCTCCCTCACCCCACTCCACCCCGAGACAACAATTCCACAGGCCCTTCTCCTCCATTCTCGTCTCTGGATTATGGGCACACACACACATGCATGCCTGGTGTGTTTTAAGCGGCTACGTCTGGGACTTGAACCTCAAAATTAGCCATGTAGAATACAGCCACCTTACCTCCATACCATGTTGGCCCCTTCTCTCCCCTTCTTTGTGGCAGTTTTCAAACCTTTTTGGCCATTTGCTGATATCCTCTAGAGCCAGGTCCCATATCCAGCAGTACATTGAAGCAGCTCCTGTTTGACTAGGTTAAGATAGTCTTAGACCATGTAGTTCCTCCTGTATGAGTTTATGTCTTCTCATTTTTCTTGTAACTACTGCTGCATTGCTGGAATGTTGCTGTGCAGTGAGAGTTTGTCTTTATTCAGTTGGTCTAGTTCCTCCTGCAGTTTTCTGACATTCAATTGTAACTTTTCTAAGTTTGATTGTGCCATTTTTCTACTTTCTTCTGCAGTTGCTAAAATTATTTTTGTTTGTGACATATTCTTTCTCAATTGTCACATTTATCTTGGAGAGCTTCCTTTTCTTTGCTCAAACATTCAACACATGATTGTAATGCTTGGCTCTTGTCATTTGCTTTATTTCCCATTGTCACTGTGGAAGAGCTGCTGCTTCTGCCACTCTATTCTCAGAGCACACATGCTTTCTCACAAGCAGAGATATGTCTTACACTCACACAATTTAACACTCAGTCATGCACCTCCTAAACACATATGCTTACCAGTCTTATACCAGAAGACACATAAATGCCCTTCACAGATGTGCAAATGCTTGTGAAAACACAAAAGCACACCCAATACCTTTTTGGCCCAAGATATCTTTGAATGTCCCCCATAATGAGCAGTTTGCAAGTGTACCCTGCAGATTACATTTCATGAAATATTTGCTTCCTCATAAAAAGAGGTGTGGGTGGGCATTTTTGTCACTGGGCTGTCTGTTGCTAATTCTCCAACTCCAGTTTCCCCTCTAGTACTTCAACCTGAACCTTCTCTAATGCAGAGACCTTGTGGTTGTGTTGTAGCTTCAAACCTTTTAGATTGTTGTCTTCAAGTTGCAACATGTCAAGAATATTCTTTTTTGTGTGTGTGTGGACGGGTAGAGGTTTTTGTTATAGGGCGCATGCGCTCGCAAGAAAGGCAGACAGAGACAGAGAGACAGAAAGGGAGAAATCACCCCCTGGGGCAATGGTCACACCACAATCCCTTCTCCTCCATTCTCCTCTTGGGATCTTGGGCACACATGCACATGTGCTTGGCATGAGTTTAGGCCACTGGGTCTGGGACTCGAACAGTAGTTGACTACATGGGAGTCCAGCGACATAGCTATCATGCCAACTGCTGGTCTCCATGTCAAGAATACTCTTTAGTTCAGTTTTATATTTAGACATTTGTCTTAAAACTACTTGAAGATTTTCTTCCTCTCTTTTAATTATCTACTTTATAAGTGAAGCTCTCCTTTCCGAAAACTTAGTGCTTCCATGAGTTACTTCTCAGTTACTTCGGTTTCTCTCAGTTTCAGAGCTTCATGGAGGTCAGCTATTGCCTAGATATAGTTTCCTTGGAATAGAAGTATCTCCTCCCTTTTTATGCCCTAACTGTCTGGCCAAGACAGCCCTCCTGCTGCTGAATTAACGTGGCTTTGAAGCTTTTCCAACTTAGGGCACGTGCATTCTTTCTCTCTCTCTCTCCTTCTCTCCCTCCCTCTCGCTCTCTCTATTATTTTTTTTTTGCATTAATTCTTTCAACATTTAGTATACTTCTCCAGTGAAACCATTTAGCCCTAGATATTTCTTTTTTGGAAGCCTTAAAATTATTGATGACATTCATTGAATAACTATAGAGTTGTTCATTTCATCTTGGCTGAGTTTAAGTAGTTTATGGTTTTGGGGTATTGGTCAATTTCTTCTGAATTGTTGAATATATGAGTGTAAAGTTGTTCATAAATTTTTTCCCCAAATTTTCTTGTTTTTCTGGCTCTTATCTCAGTGATAGATCTTGTAAATAGTGAATTTTATTTTCCAACTTCATGTTGCTGCGTATTAAAATTACTTCTTGCTTTAAAGGTTGTCTTACAGGCCTACCCAAACTCTTCCTGTCTGTTCACCAGTTTCTCTTGTTGCAGAGTCATTTCTTTTTGGAATTTCTTCTACTGTGTGCCCCTTTTCTGTCCCACTGGGTGTTCACAAGGATTTCACTGAGTTGTTTCTGTAAATCAGTAAGATTTTTCTCCAAGATATCTGAATGACTGTGGATTCTCATTTCCCCAGCTCCTAATGTTGACTTTTTGTCTTAGCTCATCCACAGGTACTGCCATTTCTTCTGGATGAATCAACCCATCAATCTCATAGTTAAGGTGATTCTGGAAATCTTTAACTGTTTTAACAGGCTATTGTCATCCTGCAGTTGTTTTAAGTTTTATGCAGGCTTACTATTCTCTTGTTCCTTTTCTTCTGAAAATTGGGCTGTTACAGAGAATATTCTTGAGTATTTGCCTTTTCTTCTCAAGTTCTGCTTGAAAGCCTGATTGTTCTAACTGTGTAAACCTTATTGTTTTCAACTTATCTTTAAGCTGGTTTGCTTGTACATCCTTTAATTTCACCTGAACCTCTAGTTCTGCTTCATAGGCATTGACATTTTCCTGGTCTGCTGCAAGGATGGATTCACTTCATGATACTCCTAGAGGGCACTTTTTTCCTTTTTTTGTTTTTTGTTGGTTTATTTTTGTTTTTGTTTTTTAGATTTTTGCCATAGGGCACATGTAGTCACCAAAGAGACAGAAACAGAGAGAGAGGGAGAATGTAAGAAATCACCCTCAATAGCTCAATGGGACTGCCACACCACAATCCCATCTCCTCTAGTTTTGTCTAGAGATTTGGGGGATGCAAGCATAAGCTTATTTTACACTAGGTCCCGGACTCAAACTATGTAGTCAGCCATTTGGGATACCTTAACCATCATCATCTGCTAACCTTGGAGGGCACTTTCTAGATCTGCAATCTCTTTCCTCGTATTTTCTGCATCTAAGGCAAGTATTTTCAGTTGGTCCTGCTCCTGGTCAATCTCTACAGCAACGTCTCCTTGTCCTTTAATTTCTTGCACTCATTCTGGGCCCGAGTTGCTTGAGACCATGGCCTTTGTTGGTCCTTGTACAACAAACTTATACTACCTTCTGAATCCTTTTCTTTCTTTCTTTTTTTTTTTTTTTGGAGAGGTTTTTGCTATAGGGTGTGTGCGCTCACCAGACAGAGAGAGACAGAGAGACAGAAAGTGAGAAATCACCCTCCAGGGGGGATGGCCACGCTGCAATCCCTTCCCCTCCATTCTCCTCCCGGGATCTTGGGCATGCACACACACGTGCCCGGCGTGAGTTTTAAGCCACCGGGTCCGGGACGCAAACCGCGGTCAACTACGTGAGAGTCCAGCAACATAGCCATTATGCCAACTGCTGGTCCTTCCTGAATCCTTTTCAAAGGTTTCATTTGCTGCTATTTGGCCTTCAGTAAGCTGTTATTCAAGATCCTTAATCTCTTCAATACCTTTAGCAATTCTAAAAAATATCTCGTCCAAATGGCTTTCAAGTTGTTTGTACTGCTTGCTGATAATGTCAAACCATTGTTCATAACCTCTTTTCTGAGCCTTCATACGGAAATTTTTTGGGGGTCTTTAGAGTCCATGTTACTTATGGCTATTTGCGGGCCCTTTGTCTCCTCCTGCTTTTTGGCAATTTCTTGCCTTGGCTTTTTTATCTGCATTTTGAGATACAGAGATTCTCGGCTTATTTAGAAATTGTGTCTTACCATTTAACTACTTGGAGAAAGGTCTTTCTTTGCTTCTGAAAAAAAATTTTTAAATTATTTTATTTACTTATTTATCTTATCTTAATTTGACCAGAAAGGGACAGAGTGAGTGAGAGAGAGAGAGTGAGAGAGAGAGGGAAAGTGAGAAAGTAAGTCACCAGGTCCAGGACTCAAACCACGGTCAGCCATGTGGGAGTCCAGCACCCTTAACCACCATGCCACCTGCTGATCCCTGCTTCTGAAAACTTTTTAGTTGTATAGCCTCTCCTGTTGCAGAAAAACAGACACTGAGGAATGGAAATGGCACTCAGGAGAGACAGGAGGACCCTTTATTACATTGGTGGGCACAGAGGAGTTAACACTCTGAATCTCTGGCCCTGTCTGAGAGTTGGACATGATTTTTTATGGGGAAATTAGGGAGGGGAGGTCTTGGGATCTTAAGAATGGGGACAGGGCTTAGAACCTGCCCTAAAATGGAAGTGGCCAAGAAGCAGGAAGTCTAACCTATTTAAGGTTTAGGTTATCCTGTAGCTCTGGAGAGGGGCAGTAAGTATGCCAGAGGACAGAAACTTCAGGCAGTTATCAGCCCTGGGTTATTCATGAATTCAGGATCTCTCCATATCATCCCCCCCTCTTGAGCCTCCTCAACTATATTCAGGGAGGGTCAATTAACAGGAGGATGATAAACATAGCTTTCTGGGGCGCTTTCTGGGGCAGTGACAAGCAGTTGATATTTGATGGCTTCAAGGTGGGAGGAAGGCTATGAATAGCTTAATCAGATTAAGGACACATGGTTTGACTGCCAGTGCCAAAATAATAACTGCTAGGAGCCCCAAGAGAGCCAGTAGCCTTGGAGCCCATGACCAGAGCCCATTCTAACCTGCCCCGGAGTCAGCTGTCACTTGTCACTGTTTGGAAACCAAATCATTAAACTGCTTGGCTGTGTCTCAGACTACCCTGACTTGTTGGCATAGAAGCAACATAGCTTTCCCAGAAATAAACAGAGTCCACCCTTTTTGGCAGTCAGGAGATCTAATTCCCTCTGGTTCTGTAGGATTGCATCAGCTAAGGAGGCTAGCTGGACTTGCAGAGTCTCAATAATACTTGCTACCTGTTGGAATCCACCTGCCAGGGCAGTGGACAGCTGCTGGTAATAAGCAGTGGAGGATGCTATCCCTCCAATCCTAGTCCCAACCCCAGCAGCAATCCCCAGCCCCACTAGGAGGAAAATGAATTGTATTGCCCTCTGAACTCTAGCATGTACTACCAGGGGGACATCAACAGTCTCATTTTCCTGCAGAATGTCTACTTGGGGGGGTGAGAATTGCCCGTTATAGGTCCCAGGCCAGTTTGCTGGAAGACACTGGTAAGCATGGGGCCTGCATACGAGGTGGAACCCCAGGTATTGGGAACAAATTGCAGTCCATTTTCTGGATATGTGCTGTGGTAGGTCATATTACTTACTTTAATGGAACCTTGATTCATAAAACAGCCCTGGGGCTTAGAGGAGAGGTGCACCGAGAGACTGGTCCCACCCATACAAAGGTCAGATTAACAAGTGGGATGTAATTTTTAGTGTAGGTCAGAGTGGCATATATGCGGGGAAGAGCTATTCAGATGCAAAGCAAAAAACAGGACGCTAATTGTGGTTGTGCCTGATACAGGAGAGCATGAGTTGCATTAAAGAATGTAATTACTCTGGATTGAACTGTGGGTCCCTCCAACATGTAAGGAGCCTCAACTGAACTTGGGGAGCCTGGAGCTTAAGCCTCTGAACTACATCCTGGACGGTGGCCTGAGCCTCTGTAAGACATTACCTCCTCCATCTGGGAGCCCATACTGTCTGAGACCTGAGTAGTAGACCCATTTCTCTGTAGGAGGATAGTTGTAACAATCATGGCTCCCTCTACTCTTACCCACAAAATAGGTTGTTCCATCATCCTGGCACTTTTGGAAGGTGACCAAGTCAAGGCAGGACTTGTAGCCCCATCTCTGGTGCATGAATGCCAGTTGGCTCAGGAGCCCGGGAATGACTATGTGATTGTAAATCCCAGGCAGGTGGGCTACCATTGGTAGGTAGACACCCGGTCACAGCGGATAGTGGTTTGCTGGATGTACCATTTGAGGCAAGTGGGGGTTGGTGCCTGTCAGGCTTGAATAAGGGCCAGGGTCAGGAATATCATTAAACCAAAATCAGAATTAGGAACAGAACCCCAAAGAAAATGCCTCTGGTTAGTTAACCCAGGTATCTTAGGCCTATCAAGGTTCCTACTACCAGAAAGTATACCATTGCTATCAAAAGCCTCCCCCATAGCTTCCAGCCCCTTGGGGACACCACTGCCAGAATGGAGAGAAGCATAGCCAGCATTATGGGAAGAGCTAGGAGTAGGAAATTATAAGGGTATAGTGGGGGTATCATCTGTCGCTGTCCTCGAGCTTCTGCCTTGTGTAGATCAGCATCATGAGTGACCAAAGCAGAGACTCCTCAAGCTTCCACCGTGCAAAGAGCAGCCAGCCCAGGAGTGTGTTGATGACAGGTCTTGGTCCTCTGGAAGGTTACTTATTTATTTGTTTACTTATTTTTTTAATTTATCTTTTTTTTTTTGAGAGGTTTTTGCTATAGGGCATGTGCATTTGCCAGAAAGATAGAGACAGAGAGACAGAAAGTGAGAAATAACCTCCCAGGGAGGATGGCCATGCCACAATCTCTTCTCCTCCATTCTCCTGTCAGAATCTTGGGCACGCATGCACACACGCCTGGTGTGAGTTTAAGCCACCAGGTCCAGCACTCAAACTGTGGTCGGCTACATGGGAGTCCAGCGACATAGCCATTATGCTAACTGCTGGTCCCTTTATTTGTTTATTTTTTGAGAGGTTTTTGCTATAGGGTGTGTGAACTTGCCCTATAGCAAAAGACAGAGAGAGACAGAGAGACAGAAAGTGAGAAATCACCCCCCAGGGAGGGTGGCCACACCACAATCCTTTCTTCTCCATTCTCCTCTCAGGATCTTGGGCACGTATGCACATGCGCCCATCGTGAGTTTAAGCCACTGGGTCTGGGACTCAAACTGCAGTTCAGTACATGGGAATCCAGCAACATCGCCATTACACCAACTGCTGGAAGGTTATTTTAGGCGGCTGCTCAGGGTGTTTTTCATCGTCCAGGTCCTGGGGTCCTCTGGTGCTATGGCTTGCTTCACTCACGAGTGGTGGATCCACGGGGCTAGCCCTGCAACCTTAAATAGACTTTCCCATTAAGAGCCTGATCTCCTTCATTAATCATAAAGCTTTTGCATCGAGGGCAGGGTTATTTTTATTTTTTTTTTTTAGTGCAGGTCTCACATCACACGCTCACGGTTGTGCATGATGGTGGTGGGTGACTTAAGAAATAGTACTAGCCCAGTAAGCTCTCCAGGTTAGTCTTTCTCCAGTGAGTTAGCTTGTGGTGTTGCTTCACTGACAAATATCCCAGGGACTGGGGTATATGTATATTCTTTTTTCTGGCAATCTCCATCATCCATTCTCCTCCAGAGTTGTTCTCTCTGATTTTACCTAACGATGTTCATCAGAGGTATAAGGGGGGGCTCTGGGGAGACTTGTGAGCTGTAGCACTTTGGTTATAGCAGCTGGGGTTTGGTTGGTCACAGCCTTGGCTGTCTGGTCTGCCAACCATTTATTCAGGGTAACGGGATCTTCCCCCATCTAGTGTCCTCTGCAATGGATGATTACCTCTTCCTTTGGCTTTCAGACTGCTTCTAATAATTGGCAGATTTCTTCTTTGTTTTTAACTGCCTTTTCTTCAGCTGAGAGGAGTCTTCTCTGTCGATACAATGCCCCAAGTACATATAGGGTGGCAAAGGCATTTCATGAGTCTGTGTAGATGTTTACCCTCTTCTCAGCCACCAATTTTAGGGCTTGGATTAATGCAAAAGTTTCAGCCCGCCGAACTGACTATCCTTGGGCCAGTGTCCCAGCCTCAATTACTATTTCCTGAGGGATAATGGCATAGCCAGCATATTGAGTTCCATCCTTCATGTAGCTGCTGCTGTCAGTGAAGAGGATGAGGTTGGGGTCTTCAGTGGTGTGTCCACAAGATCAGGACATCCAGAAAAGAACTCATTGAGGGCCTCTTCACAATCGTGGTCAGGAGGCCGCAGTGTGACTGAGAGGAAGCTAGTAGGGTTGAGGATATATAAAGTCTGGAGCCTAATT